>NC_086153.1:284580822-284880822 GCF_035149785.1 Candoia aspera | reverse complement strand
CTGCCCTGGCCTCCTCCTATACATTCATACCTATCCAATCCCCCCAGATCATGGCTTGCTTGCACTAGGCCACCTGAGCACTACACTCCCTAATACATCTGAGGCAGATCAAAGGCAGCTACCCCTTCCTCCTCTGGCTCTCATTCGAGGCAAAGCCCAAGCAGTGGCCCAGTTAAGTCCACTCTCATCACTCAATCCAATCCCATCCAGCCAAGAGTCACTAGTCTGGAATAGGCCAGTCCTCCAGGAAAAGATGGAATATGCTCATCTGAAAGTAAATTCTATTAAAGTAATGGCAAGTCTACCATATCTAAGCTGCAAAATGCAGACAACTGCTAGAACATTCTGTATTTCTTTGTTGCCGTCAAGTGGTTGCTCAGATTTCTGCAGTTGAAATATGATGGTCCCACTCATGGAATTTATTTCCAAGCTTGCAAGCATTTGGATTCTGCTGTAAAGGTGTTTCATGCTGACCTTCATGCAGTTAGATTTGGAAAAAGCACAATGTTAAACTGCATAAGGCAGCAAAACACTCTCCCTTATCACTGACAAAGCACTGCAGCTTGGCAAGTTAGCAAAATACAAGTTTGTTTGTTCTCCTTGCTAGTAGAGATTTTTCAAATCAGCCACTAAAGTTATGTAATCTCTCTTCCCTCAGTGTGTTACTGTAATGACACAGGCACTATTTAGGTTCTCAGGGAATGCTTGCATCAGGACTTGCCAAACTCCTGCTTCAGTTTAAATCAGGAGATTTCTCTTCATCAAACACCAGCAATCTTTATATAGCAAAAGACTGCATATGTGTCATGTCCCCCGTTGCGATGTATACATACATCACAACGGGGAACATGCCTTTCCGGGGAAGGGGAGGAAGGAGGAAAGAATCAGTGCTAAGCCTATAAGCACTGAAAGACAAATACAGATAAAGGACAAAGGAGCCATACCTTTGCCCTGACCCGAGAAGCCATCATCCTATCTCCCTGACATCTCTGCATTACCACGGGGGACACACCTGCTCCGGACACAGGAAGAGGACAGAGGCAATCAGCGCTAATCCCCCTGATCGCCCATCGAGACTCCGGAATCGCCCCCTGATCGCCCATCAAGACTCCGGATCAGGACTTTGGGACAATGGGGGGTGGGGAAGGATCAGGTCTGCACCGCGGGTATTTACCGGCTACCTCGCACGCCATGTGCTCATTCCCGTCTTTCTCTGTGTCTGCACTCTATTCCTAATAAACCAGATATCCTTAGCCCTGGCTGGTGAGTCTGTGTTTTATTAGAATAAGGCAACCATCACATAAAGATGGGAATCAAAAAATTTTTTCCCGCTAGCACCATTCCAGATTTCATCTGTGAGGGATCAAAGCTGGCGATGGAAAGACTCAACTCGTGAAGAGCTGGCTACCAGAGGACCGGCAACGGGGCACCCGACTCCACGGCACGGGCGATCGGTGAGAACCCTATTCCCAGATGGTACGAAATCCAGGAGGGTTCGGGATGAAGCTCGGAGGTGGAGGAGGCTGGAAGGAGCAGGACACCTGAAGCCACCAGAGAGTCGCAGGGTGAGTGGGTCACCCTGGACGAAATGCCGGGATCCCTGCCAGGGATGCTCAGGGCATCTAGGAAGCCACGGGACCTGCTGTCCTCGCCGATCGCAGGAGCCGAGGGAACGCGCCAGATCGGATGAACCGAGGAAGGCTCCCAGGCAGCTAAGAGGCTGAGGATAATGGAGGCGAGGCTGGAGTCAATCGAAAAGCTGTTCCTGAGATGGTCGGTGGCGTGGGAATCCCGAGGAAGGGGTGAGGTAGAACCAGGTACCAGAAGTCCGTCACCCCCCCTCCCACCCCTGAGACGCGACAGCTGGGGAGAGGAAGGAGATGGCAGGAGGCTGAGGCAGCGCCGGGCAGAGTTCACCTCGCGGAGTCTGCCAGGAGGTCATCTTCCCCCCCTCCCCCCCGGGAGACACGACCGCTGGGAAGAGGCTGGAGTCGGCACGAAACGAAGGCAACACCGCCCAGAGTCCGGCTTGGGGAATCCCCACACCGAGATCGGAGAACCCCAGCAGCCCGAGGTATGCCCAGAGGACCAGATGTGGTTTGGAGCCCACCGGGAGCGGGGGTGAAGGACTTTGGGGTCAAATTCGACGGGGACCCAGCAACATTATCCTTCTTCCTGACAAACGCAAAGAACTACATGGAAGAATTTGGGCCATATTTCCGCTCAGAAAAGGGCAAAATTAATGCAATTGCGAACAAACTTAAAGGAAGGGCGGCTGACTGGTATGTGCAGCTATGCCAGGCAGATGCCCCAGAGCTCGATAACTTCGATGAGTTCCTCTGGGCACTAGATCTGCACTTCAGAGACCCCTTGGAAAAGGAGAGAGCGAAGAGATCCCTAAGGGGAATCAGCCAAGGGCAACAATCTGTAGCAGATTATGCCATGGACTTTAAAGCACTGGCTGGAAAGGTGGTGGACTGGTCGCAGTCTACCCTAATTGAACGTTTCAAAGAGGGCCTGAACTTGAACGTTCTGAGATGGGCATTATGCAGAGACAACCCAAACACTCTACATGAGTGGATACTGCTGGCCGGTAAGGTGGAAAATGCCCAGGAAACCTTCCTACAAGCCAAGAGGGTGGCGCAACAAGAGGCAACGGTAAAGGGACCCCGAACCGCTGCAGGACCGGTGAGGACAACATCCCAACCCTGGAGAGAGGAGAGGGAGAGACGGTTCGCCAGGTGGCAATGCCTTTGATGCGGGAAAGAGGACCACAAAGCGGCGGCGTGCCCGAAAACAAAGGCAGGTGACAGGCCAGGAAAAACGCCGGGCAAACCACCCGTAGGTCCCAAAAAGATGCCAGCGGCCAATGGAGAGATCGGAGCAAAAGAACTACCTTACTCCATTGAAGAGGAGGAGAGCGACCAGGAAGAACCGGTGGGAAACGCCAGCCACCTGCCCTGAGAAGCGCCAGAGGGCAGGTGGAAGAGGAGAATGGGCGCAGCAACATCTGTGTGAGTGCCAACTGTCCCACCCTGTACGTAAAAGTTAAGTTAGGTTCCACCAAGAAGTCGGTTGAAGTCTGGGCCCTAATAGACTCGGGCTGTTCCAGGTGCCTAAAGCACCCGGACGTGGTTGCCGATTTAAATCTCCCATGCTTTCCACTTCAGCACCACATAGTTTTTACGCAATTGGACGGTTCAGCAGCGGGAGGAGGCCCGGTCACCCAATTCACCGGAGAAGTGGCGCTGCAGTTAGGCAGCCACCGGGAGAGACTGAAATTTGTCATGGCACCGGTGGGCCACCCTTTAATCATCTTAGGCATTCCGTGGCTGGTGCAAAGGAACCCATACATAAATTGGGAAACCAGGATGATCACGTTTACAGACGGCTTCTACCAAGCACCTACAGGGGACCAAATTCCCCGTGCTGCGGTGGGGAGGGTGGCGTCTACAACCACACATCTGGCTGCAGCAGCCCTGGAAGGCTTGCCAGACAAATACGCTGAGTTTGCAGATGTGTTCGGGGAGAAAGAAGCAGACAAACTCCCACCCCACAGAAAGACTGACTGCGCGATAGAACTGGTCCCCAACACACCCTTGCCAAAGCCAAAAATTTACGCAATGACCCAGAAAGAACTGGCAGCATTGCGGGAATTTGTGGACAAGAACTTAGCATGAGGCTTCATCGAGCCCGCAAACTCGCCAGTTGGAGCCCCAGTGTTGTTCAGAGAAAAAAAGGATGGGACATTAAGACTCTGTACGGACTACCGTGGATTAAATTCGGTGTCTGTATCAAACAAATACCCCTTGCCCCTAATCAAAGACATATTAGCACATCTGGCAAAGGGGAAAATATTCTCTAAACTGGACTTGTGAGAAGCCTATTTTCGCATACGCATACGGGAGGGGGATGAGTGGAAGACGGCTTTCAATTGCCCGCTGGGATCATTCCAATATAAAGTGTTGCCATTTGGCTTGGCAGGGGCACCAGGGGTATTTATGCAATTGATCAACGAGGTCTTGCACGAACACTTGTTCAAGGGGGTCCTTGTGTATTTAGACGATGTATTGATATATTCTGAGACTGAAGAGGAGCACGAACGCTTGGTTAAGCAGGTGCTCAGGAAACTCCGCAAAGCCGAGCTATTTGCCAAGCTAAGTGCGAGTTTCATAAATCTCAGCTAGATTATCTGGGTTACAGAATCTCTGGGAGGGGCATCGAAATGGACCCTGGGAAAGTCCAGGCCGTCCTGGCATGGGAGCGCCCGCGCGCTAGAAGGCAACTACGAAGTTTTCTGGGATTTTCTAATTTTTACAGGGGGTTCATCGAGGGACTAGCAGAAATCGTTTTGCCCCTAACTAATTTACTCCGCACCAAGGGTTTGGGAGACACACGCAAGGCACGAAACCCGGGAGCGCTACTTAACTGGACACCTGAATGCCAAAGGGCTTTTGATCATCTCAAAAGCCTGTTCACAGCCGAACCGGTTCTACAACACCCCGACCCCACCAAGCCCTTTGTAGTACAAGTAGATGCCTCCAATTTCTCAATTGGGACGATCTTGCTTCAGCGGGAGCCAAATGATCAGCTGAAGCCCTGCACGTACCTCTCCCGCAAGTTCTCCGAAACAGAACGGAGATGGCATGTATGGGAGAAAGAGGCTTTTGCCGTCAAAGCTGCCTTAGAGGCATGGCGACACCTCCTGGAAGGGGCCACTTGCCCCTTTGAGGTCTGGACGGACCACAAAAACCTGGAAGCGCTCAGTACCCCGAAACGCCTCAGCCCCAAGCAGGTTCGCTGGGCTCAATTCTTCAGCCGCTTTAATTTTCAGCTGAAGTTCATACCGGGAAGAAAGAACTTCTTAGCTGACGCTCTCTCTAGGCGGCCCCAGGATGACAGTCAGGCATCAGACATTATAGGTACTGTGTGGACCGACACAGCTGGGGTGCCAAGCTGTCACGCGCAGCCAAACTGGAACGCAGCGCACTCCAGCACAAACGCCCGCAAGGGGAGGGAGACGCATGTCAATTTCATCGCAATTGCAACAGCAGTTCGTACAAGCCTTAAAAACGGATACATGGTTGCAAACCAATAAAAACAATGTTTCTTTTGAAAAAGATCTGGCTTGGAAACAAAATAGCCTGTACGTGCCGGAGCAATTGCGAGCAGAGGTTCTGAGTCGTTCTCACGATGACAAAACGGCAGGGCACTTTGGTTTTGTAAAAACCTTACATCTGGTAAGGCGACAATTCTGGTGGCCTACACTTAGGAGGGATGTAAAAGATTATGTCGCTGCTTGCCCTACATGTGCTATGGCTAAGCGAAAAGTGGGGAAGCCCCAGGGGCTATTGCAGCCGGTGGCAAGCCCCTCCCGCCCTTGGAAGGAAATCTCGATGGATTTCATCGTAGACTTGCCACCCAGCCAGTGGAAAATGGTCATCTGGGTGGTTAAGGACTACTTTTCGAAACAGGCACATTTTATCCCATGCGCCTCCATTCCCTCCGCTCAACAGCTGGCACGCCTCTTTTTAAATCACATCTACAAATTACACGGTACCCCCTCCCGCTTGGTCACAGATAGGGGTACACAATTTACTTCACAATTCTGGAAAGCATTTTTGAAGTTGATTGGCACCAAGCAGGCATTGTTCACTGCTTGGCACCCCCACATGGACGGCTCTACGGAAATCCTTAACTCCACCCTGGAGCAATTTTTGTGCTCCTTCATAAGCTACCAGCAAGATGATTGGGTAGACTTACTCCCCTTTGCTGAGGTGGCATACAACAATGCAGTGCACCAGAGCACGGGCCACACCCCCTTCTGGGTAGTCTATGGACGAGACTTCGTCCCGATCCCGGAGTTGCCACAGTCAGCTGCCCCGCCTTGTTCCCCAGATGACTGGGCTGCTCAGCTAGCCAACGTTTGGCCAATCATTCAGCTGGCTCTCTCCGAAGCCCAAGCAACCTACAAGCATTATGCGGACAATCACAGGGCTGCGCAGCCAGACTTCAAAGTCGGAGATAAGGTCTACCTCTCCACTAAATTCATTAAGTCTCCACAGCCCTCAAAGAAGTTAGCCCCCAAATTCATTGGCCCTTTTCCAATAGTGGAAATAATCAACCCAGTAACTTTTAAGTTAGAATTGCCACACAACTTGAAACGCATACACCCGGTGTTCCATTGTGCCTTACTGAAACCGGCTATCTCCTCAAAGTGGCATAACGAGACGCCCCCACCTCCTCCCATCATGATCGTTGGGCAGCAGCACTTTAAAATAAAGGAGGTACTAGATTCCCAAAGGCTACGGGGCACCCTTCAGTACCTGGTCCGCTGGAGACATTTCCCCCACCCTGAGTGGGTGCATGCCTGGGATGTCTCAGCGCAACGGCTAGTCATATGCTTCCATGCAGTGTATCCTTCCAAACCGGCACCTTGAAGTTTTTTTGGGGAGGCAGTATGTCATGTTCCCCGTTGCGATGTATACATACATCACAACGGGGAACATGCCTTTCCGGGGAAGGGGAAGAAGGAGGAAAGAATCAGTGCTAAGCCTATAAGCACTGAAAGACAAATACAGATAAAGGACAAAGGAGCCATACCTTTGCCCTGACCTGAGAAGCCATCATCCTATCTCCCTGACATCTCTGCATTACCACGGGGGACACACCTGCTCCGGACACAGGAAGAGGACAGAGGCAATCAGCGCTAATCCCCCTGATCGCCCATCATTCCCGTCTTTCTCTGTGTCTGCATTCTATTCCTAATAAACCAGATATCCTTAGCCCTGGCTGGTGAGTCTGTGTTTTATTAGAATAAGGCAACCATCACAATATGTGAAAAGTACTAAATAAATTGCAAGAAGATACACATATCTGTGCTGTGCTTTGTGCTTAATACCGTATTCTACTGTATTTTCTTCCACTTTCCCACAAGCATTCATTCTCTTCATACTTACCATGTACTGCTTAAGAATTTCACACATGTAACCCTAATTCCCTGCCCCTGTTCTCTCTACCAACTCCTCTCAGCACAGTGAATGATATCTTTCCACAGGGACTATTAAGTAATTGGACTGTACATTTTCCTACAAATTGGTATATTCTGTATTTCTACAGCTATAGTAAATGCTTTAAAATATTATCTGAAGGGTTCACAGGTAAAGCAACCCTCCAGAAAGCACTGAGGCAATCATATCCTCCAGAAGACTTATCACAGCTGTTTGAAGGCTTTTAAGATTATTTGTCTGCATGCAGCAAAAACAGTTCTGCTAGGGTTATCAGCAAAGGGAACTGGCTGTGCAGGCACACATGTGGAGATGAACTAGGAAAGCCCTTAAAGAAACAGCACTAAACTTTCTAGAGGATGCAATTATCTCATTGTTTCAAGGAATGCTACTATGATTGCATCAGCATGTTTTGCCAAGTGATCCTTGACATACTTTGCAAAGCTCTAGTAGTTATGATTTGTTTTGTTGGACTTACGCAGATGGACCACAATTTACCTCAGTAAGGCCCTTCACTATGCTGTGTCCTGTTACCTCATTTTGAAGCCTCAAGGCAGGACTTATGTGCCTTGATTAGCTGTTTTGCTTCAAATAATAGGGGGGTTGGCTAATGTGCAGAAGGCCCCCTTATTGATTGGAGTGTATTGTTATCATTTTTTTTAGTAGTTGATAGCTACAGTAGGTGAGATAGTCACATAACAACATTACTAGATGCCTTGGGGCAGGATTTTCTGATTTGTTTCTTTTCTTTTCTTCTCTTTTTTTAATTCTCAAGATCTGGAAAGCTGGCTGAATGCTTAACATGTAACTTTTCTTTGGATGCCAAGTGCAGTTGGACAGCTTGTTGCAGATTCTGGTGGCATAATACTAGAAGGCGAGGGGGGGTGAGTTTTGGGGAGCTGGGGGAAAAAGGTTAGGGGCTGTTGTGTTCTATTCAGTGGCATCCATAGGAACAGGTCAAAGCAGACAAAATGGCAGGTAACAATGATGCATGTACAAAAGGGGCAGGGCTCAGATCACAATACATCTGCTGTGGACCCCACCAGTGCTATTAGTTGTGGTTGCCCATCCTTGTGTCATTCCTGTTGATCGCTATAAAGTCTATAGGTCAATGTGGTGTAGTGGCTAAGATGTACTAAACCAAAAAAAACCCAGGTCTGCTCTCAGACATGGCTTTGAACCAGTTAAACTTTCTCAGCCCAACCTATTTCACAGGGGTCTGTTGTGGGGATAAAATGAAGAGAGGCACTGTATGAGGTGTCCTAAATTCCTGGAGAAAAGGAAGGATACAATTCTAAATCTAAATTATCAGAATAAGTAGTGCTGTGAGATAAACTAACACTGATATGCTTATCACACGGAACATGTATGGTTGTGGGAAATAAAAGAGCCAGTTTGGTGAACTGGTTAAGGTGCTGGCCTAGAAACCGGGGGACTGTGAATTTAAGGCCCCCCTTAGGCATGGAAGCTGACTGGGTGATTCTGGGCCAGTCACTCTCTTTCAGCCCAACGCACCACATAGGGTAGTTGTGGGGAAAATAGGAGGCAGGAGTATTAGGTAAGTTCACAACCTTGAGTTGACCAAAATATATTTTTAAAGGTGGAATAAAAATCTAATCGTCATCATCATCATCTGACTTGCAATTTGCCTTGTTAACAAACAAGTAATATGGATGAACACATCTTAAACATAGCATGCAAAAACCTAATTTGGTTTATATTTTTGTAAAACTCCTACTGTTATTTAAAACCACTGCTATGCTCACAACTATGTCATGTGCTACATTTAAATTACATATTAGTGTGCAAAACCATTTAATGAGAGTCACTGAAATTAGAATAAGTGAAAACTCACTGAAAACGTTCACTTGTCACTATCATTTAATTTCTTCAAATTTACACTGGGGCTTATTCATCCATAGTACAAAAGCTAAAATCCACCTGTAATTTTATTTTGGACAAAGGAACAACAGCCTAGTGCTGTAAAATGTTTACCCCCTCAAAATCCCCCAGATACTTCATCCTAAGATAAATTATTACATTCAGAAATTCTCAGGGCAAGTCACATCAAGTTTCTTTATTCTGGTCATTGATCAGCAAAAGAAAGCTTTAAAAACTAAAATTACAACTGTCACACTGAAATAATTCACAGATCCTGTTTTCTAAGATATTCAATGTGTTTTACAAATATTGGAGACCTTTAATGATTTCCACAAGCCCAACTCTTTGATTTTCTTCAATTTTAGTCAAATAATGGACATACTTCAGTTTTTTGAAAAGAAGTTTTTCAAGGGGCATTCATAAATGGATCCCTTCTGACCTCCCACAAGTGAAGCATGTGGAGATACATGTAAGGATTACAAGAAATCTAGATTTTTGTGGGAGCAAATCTGTGAGATCCATCTGTTTGTGTTTTCCAGGATGTAATGTGGTAATCAACATGATAATCTAATAAAAGTTTTCCAGTTTTCTTTGTGAGTTAAGGTATATTTACTATTCATATTAAGAAATCTTTTAATTTTAATGAAAATTAAGTGACAGATTTAATAGAAAAGTACTTCTGCCTATTTGGATGGTACAGAATATATATGAAATGGAAAACACCATTTTACACTATAGCATTAGCATGAGTTATTTAAAATTAAGAAATGTTAAGTTGCTAGTGCAACATTAGAGAATCAGTTTTAAAGACACATTAGGGTGTTTCAGGGTGGACAGAGAAAAGTAGTGGCTTGAATACCACTATGAGAATTTTCTGTAGTGTCACTATAGAAGTAATGAGGAGAGGTATAGTAGTGTGGTCCACATCCCTTTGCACATATAATCTATCCTGTGCTTAGAAACAGTTACTTAATAAGCTATTGCAATTTGTATGCAATCACTATCACTTTTGAGGCTTTCATCTGTATTTGTAATAATTAAGATAAAGAGAACAACATAAGCTCCCTAGTCTAACAACCACAGAAAGGATGAGCAATGGCATCCCAGAAATGGTGTCTCACTTAAAATATTTTTGGCAGGAAGTCAACAGTTTGAGTTGTGACCAAGTCACTGATAAGATGTACTACCAAGGTGTTGTAGTATTTATATTCCTTGTCCTTTGAAAAAGTATAAAAAGGTGGCAAAATACCACAGACACTTTAAACCTTGGCACAGACCTAAAGACCCAGGAAGGTGCTGTGTAGCTATCAACCAGCCCCAGGGGGTCCATCAGCTCTCATTTCAGGGGTCCTTATTTACAGGACACAGTCTGGTATATATTTTCTTTTTCCCTTAAATTACATTCAGTAACAATTTTTGTGGCATTCACTCTGGTTGAGCCTACTGGTTCGAATTCCAGAATCTATAGGTTACTGGCTGCCCACTGGTGCCAGCACACTTAAAAATGTAATATTATTTTTTCTGACAATTGTACTCTCATACAATTCTTTGAAAAGAAGAGGAAAATAAGGGTATACTAAAACTGAATCCAGCATTCACTGCTCTCTTTAATGACTGAAGAAGAAGAATTGCAACAGAGAACAATGTTGATTGTATTTGGCTAGATATGCAAAATTTATTTTGTGATAGTGAAAGAACTGTATATATCCAAAGGGAAGATAACCCTGAATTTAAGACATTTTTTCTCTCAAAAAGTGAAGACTGGATAGAATAAAACATTCTCTCCATCCACAATTATATTATCAACTCTTCAAGTTTAAAGGTAAAATATTTTGGAAGAAAAAAATCTTTCTTTTGATTAAATATAATAACAATGTTAGTAAAGTGTTAATGCACTCAGAAATCATAAACATTGTATCACAATATCACAGCAGCTGAAAGAATATGTATTTCTGTACATTCCTACCTGAGTTCAGAGATAGTCAATGCAAGGCCTGGTCTGAGAGACTGTGTATGCCAAGGTACAGGTGGTGTCTATATGGGAATACACCTTTCCATTAGCAGCCCCAGCTATAGAATATTCCCTGCTTTGTAGTTTATCTGACACCCCTTTTATCTTTTCATTGCCATATATATATATTTATCTGCTCATATTCTTTACTGCTCTTGTATTTCTAGTGCTCTGTTGTTTTTAAGTAATTTACTTCTATGATGTCTCAGAATATCTTGTGATACTTATTTTACATTCTTCTGCTTTAATATTAGCTGCTTTTAATTTATGCTTTTACTTTATTGTTATGTTGCTGAGAGAAAAATATTCTAACAAATATAGACCTATACTGTAGTTCTAAGCACGCAAACATTTTTGAATTCAAAACATATTGTTTCATTATTTTAGCTAATAATCAGAGTGAGTTTAGAATATTATTGTCCCACACACATTTTGATTAATTCACAGTATATTTTTAATTATTGCCAGCATTCCACCTATGAATGGAACATGCTAATTTGTACATTTTGTCAAATTGCAGCATAAAATGCTCCCTTGGTTTTGCCCTCATTTTAAAAATACAACAATAATAGTAACAAAGAATGGCCAAGATCTGAGCAAATCCATCCTCCTCCCATGAAATTCAGTGGCAAATACTAATAAATCTTATTGCTTTTATTGGCTTCACAGTGAGGTTCTGAATAAACAGTGAGACTTAACTATGCTTCCAGCCATAAAGAAGGTCTCTTTGAGTGAAGATTTGGGATGGCAGAACATTTATGCAGCTGCTGATTGTTCTAGAAGTAGCAACCTGGCAACTTTCACAGGTACTATAAATCATATGAATATTAAGCAAAAAGGAGATAGGAATCACAGGAACGTCAAGACTAAATTTATAGAATTTGGAACTGGACTTTTGTGATGCTTCCTGTAATCTGGCTAAATGCTTCCCCCTCTATTCGGTATATTAAAGAGTCATAATCAAGGCTACAGAATCTAAAATTAGATCTGCCAGCTGTGTTTTGGTTAGAGAATATTCACAAGTCCTGCTGTCCCTGTGGCCAGTCTGGTCTATCCTTTAGCAAGTAAGAACACTGAAATTCACAGGAATGCTGATTTCTCAAATAAACTGAAATATTTTACTGCCTTATAAATGTAGACCAAAAGATAGAGTATAATATTGACCCAAATACCTGTGGAATAAGTATTGGTCTACAATATAGTTAGAATTATATTTATTCTACATATCTTAATCAGGAAGGGAAGTGGATAAAGGTATTAAGATATTACTGAAAACTAGTAATGTACAGTTAAGTATTTATAATGTATGTGTTCCTAATAAATTGCAGACAATGTTGGTATGTAGGATTATTAGATGACTAGCAAAAGGTTGTTTGAAACTGGTAAGTTTGATCCTACTAAACAGCTTCAATCTACATAATCCACATGTATCAATGCCCTTTACATGTACAAATTTATTTCTTAAATTGTATGCTGCCTAACTCCCAACAAATATTTAAATGGTTAGGGTAGCTCCAAAATGGACATGACTTTGGATTCTGATTTTTTTAGTTACCAATGAAATCCACTTTGCTAAATATGTAAATATCACTGAAATTTTAGTCGGTCAAATTGACTCTGGAGTGTTTTTGCCCTGTAAAAAAAATTGTAGTTTTCAAAATAATTGAAAACATATGCAGCAATTCTTAATAAAAAGTTAAAGTATTCATGAAAAGTGTAAAAAAAGAGAACTTATATCATTGAAATCATTATTAGTGTACGTTTTAATTTTCTTAATTTTCTTACATATATATATATATTTTAAAAAACTTATTAAAGCATACATATGCATAAAGAACTCAGGAAGAAGGTATCTTTATCAGAAACCTCAAGATTCCATCATCATCATCCCTAATGATAATTGTTCTTCAAGTCTCATTAAAGATACCTGAAAGTGCATTTCTGCAAACCTCACCGGTTTTCAACTTCAACTATCAGAGAAATTCTCTGGAAACAGAGCACTGGTATAACAACAACGTATGAAAATAACAAGATGTATACTACAGTATATATTCAGGATTTATGTTTGCTCTGAGCAGTTATGATAAATTTCCTGCATTGTGCTGCCCATTCACCACTTCCAGCCCAACTGGTCTAATTCCAGTGGGCCTCAGGCAATGGATCTTTGCTTAATCTTTCTGCCATGACAACTGAAAGGTGAGGTCCATGAGCTTGCAAAAGCTGCATAAATTCTTGTGTTAGTTACACTTGAATTTTTTTGTCTACACACAAAAATGCCGTGTGTGTATGTATGTATACATACATACATGCATAGTATACACAAACATATACATATACTCTACATATACATATACATATACATATACACAGACACAGACACAGACACAGACACAGACACACACATGTCTGTGGCTCTAATTATCCAAGGTTATCCGAGGTGGTTTTCATTTTCTATAGAAAGAGATATCTCTACATCAGTAAAATGAGGAAGCCTGTTGTTTTTACATATGCCAGAGAGCACAAACTGGTTGGAGGAGGAAGGCTTGGAAAAGGAAGATCCTTTACTGCATTACTCCAAAACAGCTCAGGAGGGGGGGGGGAAAAGCCACCATGCAAAGTGTCATTTAAGAAATACAGAGATATTTATTGTGTGTTCTTTGAGAGATTAAAACCAAAGAAAAAAAGATTAAGACAGGAAAATACTAACCCTAACAAATTTACTGATGATACTGATGGCTGAAAGTGAAGAGGAACTGAGGAGCCTTATGATGAAGGTGAAAGAAGAAAGTGCAAAAGCTGGTTTGCAGCTAAACCTCAAAAAAACCAAGATTATGGCAACCAGCTTGATTGATAACTGGCAAATAGAGGGAGAAAATGTAGAAGCAGTGAAAGACTTTGTATTCCTAGGTGCAAAGATTACTGCAGATGCTGACTGCAGTCAGGAAATCAGAAGACGCTTAATCCTTGGGAGAAGAGCAATGACAAATCTCGATAAAATAGTTAAGAGCAGAGACATCACACTGACAACAAAGGCCCGCATAGTTAAAGCAATGGTGTTCCCTGTAGTAACATATGGCTGCGAGAGCTGGACCATAAGGAAGGCTGAGCGAAGGAAGATCGATGCTTTTGAACTGTGGTGTTGGAGGAAAATTCTGAGAGTGCCTTGGACTGCAAGAAGATCCAACCAGTCCATCCTCCAGGAAATAAAGCCAGACTGCTCACTTGAGGGAATGATATTAAAGGCAAAACTGAAATACTTTGGCCACATAATGAGAAGACAGGACACCCTGGAGAAGATGCTGATGCTAGGGAGAGTGGAAGGCAAAAGGAAGAGGGGCCGACCAAGGGCAAGATGGATGGATGATATTCTAGAGGTGACGGACTCGTCCCTGGGGGAGCTGGGGGTGTTGACGACCGACAGGAAGCTCTGGCGTGGGCTGGTCCATGAAGTCACGAAGAGTCGGAAGCGACTAAACGAATAAACAACAACAACAAATTTACAGGATATTTTCTATATTTTTAGGGATTTACATTCATTTGGAAATTGTTATTTACATGACATATTAAAAATCAATTATCAACTATGTATCATAAGAAAGGGTATCAATTAGTGGGGCCGTGCAAAATAGACAGGAAACAAATCTGATATACACATGAGCCCAAGCAGAAGCATTTGAAGTAGAAGTTACCTATCATCAAATACAGTCTATAACGCAATGATGGCTGCAATGCACATCTATTTATCAAAAAGCAGCTAATAAGCTAGTGATATCATGCAACAAGAGAATGGTTCACTTTTTTTATCCTGCTCTTCATGTTCCAGCTTCTGCTACTATCACATACTGTTTGTTTATAAAATTCTTTGTCATGAATACAGAGACAAATTCCTTTACACGGGAAAAAAACCCAACACATGCAATATTTTAAAAAGATTTCTAATGTGACTCATAGCAGCTTTCCCAATTAGGTGCTTTCCTGATGTTGAATTAAAACTCTAATTATCCAGTTAACAGCTGTGCCAGACATGGTGATAGGAATTGTAGTACAACGTCTTGAAGTCTGAAGAATGCTGTAAAATGCAAAACTGGTATCTGTACATACATGCTAATAGGAAAGAAGACTGATTTTTGTATTAAATATATTTATATATGAAAGTGAATATATGTCCACAAAATTCCGATGTATTCTAGCGATGTTCTTTGACTGTTTTTCCTGAACCTTTACATGAATAATAGCCAGCATCATGGACCCTGAGCACTGATGACTCTGCTAACACTTTTAACTTTTGCTTGAAATTACAGGATCAGTCTAGCCAGAATTTATGAGACCAAGACCCCAGACCTCACATAGCTCACATATTAGTCCATTAGGCATCTAACTACCTCTGAACAATTTCAATGTATTATCTTGCCTTCTCCCTGCAGCACAAACTTCACTCGTCCATACTTTTAATATATTTTGTCTGCATGAAGCAGATCAAGTTATTACATGCCAGCAGATCCCAACTTACAGAATTTCATTGCTTTACAGTGATGCAACTAATACCTTTCTTCTCCATGCTGAGATGAGTTTGTAAAGAAAGTCAACACTGAAACTTCAGTAAATTAGTTGGTGTGATATTTGCTGTTCACACTTTGTGTTGCTGTTTATTTGTTTAGTCGCTTCCGACTCTTCGTGACTTCATGGACCAGCCCACGCCAGAGCTTCCTGTCGGTCGTCAACACCCCCAGCTCCCCCAGGGATGAGTCCGTCACCTCTAGAATATCATCCATCCACCTTGCCCTTGGTCAGCCCCTCTTCCTTTTGCCCTCCACTCTCCCGAGCATCAGCATCTTCTCCAGGGTGTCCTGTCTTCTCATTATGTGGCCAAAGTATTTCAGTTTTGCTTTTAATGTCATTCCCTCAAGTGAGCAGTCTGGCTTTATTTCCTGGAGTATGGACTGGTTTGATCTTCTTGCAGTCCAAGGCACTCTCAGAATTTTCCTCCAACACCAAAATTCAAAAGCACCTATCTTCCTTTTCTCAGCCTTCCTTATGGTCCAGCACTCGCAGCCATATGTTACTACGGGGAACACCATTGCTTTAACTATGCGGACCTTTGTTGTCAGTGTGATGTCTCTGCACTTAACTATTTTATCGAGATTGGTCATTGCTCTTCTCCCAAGGATTAAGCGTCTTCTGATTTCCTGACTGCACTCAGCATCTGCAGTAATCTTTGCACCTAGAAATACAAAGTCTTTCACTGCTTCTACATTTTCTCCCTCTGTTTGCCAGTTATCAATCAAGCTGGTTGCCATAATCTTGGTTTTTTTGAGGTTTAGCTGCAAGCCAGCTTTTGCACTTTCTTCTTTCACCTTCATCATAAGGCTCCTCAGTTCCTCTTCACTTTCAGCCATCAAAGTGGTATCATCTGCATATCTGAGATTGTTAATGTTTCTTCCAGCGATTTTAACTCCAGCCTTGGATTCCTCAAGCCCAGCATGTCGCATGATGTGTTCTGCGTACAAGTTGAATAGGTAGGGTGAGAGGATACAGCCCTGCCGTATTCCTTTCCCAATCTTAAACCAAATCTGTTGTTCCGTGGTCTGTTCTTACTGTTGCTACTTGGTCGTTATACAGATTGTTCAGGAGGCATACAAGATGAAATGGTATCCCCATACCACTAAGAACTTGCCACAATTTGTTATGGTCCACACAGTCAAAGGCTTTAGAATAGTCAATAAAACAGAAATAGATGTTTTTCTGAAACTCCCTGGCTTTTTCCATTATCCAGCAGATATTGGCAATTTGGTCCCGAGTTCCTCTGCCTTTTCTAAACCCAGCTTGTACATCTGGCAATTCTCGCTCCATGAATTGCTGAAGTCTACCTTACAGGATCTTGAGCATTACCTTACTGGGATGTGAAATGAGTGCCACTGTATGATAGTTTGAACATTCTTTAATGTTTCCCTTTTTTGGTATGGGGATATAAGTTGATTTTTTCCAGTCTGATGGCCATTCTTGTGTTTTCCAAATTTGCTGGCATATAGCATGCATTACCTTGACAGCATCATCTTGCATGATTTTGAACAGTTCAGCTGGGATGCCGTCGTCTCCTGCTGCCTTGTTATTAGCAATGCTTCTTAAGGCCCATTCAACCTCACTCTTCAGGATGTCTGGCTCTAGCTCACTTACCACACTGTCAAAGCTATCCCCGATATTGTTATCCTTCCTATACAGGTCTTCTGTATATTCTTGCCACCTTTTCTTGATCTCTTCTTCTTCTGTTAGGTCCTTGCCATCTTTGTTTTTCATCATACTCATTTTGGCCTGGAATTTACCTCCGATGTTTCTAATTTTCTGGAAGAGGTCTCTTGTCCTTCCTATTCTATTGTCTTCTTTCACTTCCACGCATTGCTTGTTTAAAAATAATTCCTTATCTCTTCTGGCTAACCTCTGGAATTTTGCATTTATTTGGGCATATCTCCCCCTATCACTGTTGCCTTTTGCTTTCCTTCTTTCTTGGGCTACTTCTAGTGTCTCAGCGACAGCCATTTTGACTTCTTGGTTTTCTCTTTCTTTGGGATGTATTTTGTTGCCGCCTCCTGGACAATGTTGCGCACTTCTGTCCAGAGTTCTTCCGGGACCCTATCTACTAAGTCCAGTCCCTCAAATCGATTCTTCACCTCCACTGCATATTCCTTAGGAATATTAGTGAGCTCATATCTAGCTGATCTGTGGGTCTTCCCTAATCTCTTTAGTCTGATCCTAAATTGTGCAAGAAGAAGTTCATGATCTGAACTACAGTCAGCTCCAGGTCTTGTTTTTACCAACTGTATAGATGTCCGCCACCTTTGGCTGCAAAGGATATAGTCAGTCTTATTTCAGTGTTGTCCATCTGGGGAAGTCCACGTATAAAGCCATCTCTTAGGTTGTTGGAAGAGAGTGTTTGTTATGCAGAGTGAGTTGTCTTGGCAAAATTCTATCAGTCTATGTCCTGCTTCGTTTTGTTCTCCCAGGCCATGCTTACCTGTAATTCCAGGTGTCATCTGACTGCCCACCTTAGCATTCCAGTCTCCCGTGATTTTGCTGAAGTATTTGGGGAAAAGGAAGCGGATCGCTTGCCACCCCACCGAAAAACGGACTGTGCTATTGAGTTTTTACCAAACGTAAAATTGCCTCACCCAAAAATATACCCCATGTCTCCCAAAGAGCTTACTACGCTAAGGGAGTTCATTGACAAAAACCTGGCTAGGGGTTTCATTGAGCCGGCAAATTCCCCGGTAGGAGCTCCTGTCCTATTCAGGCCAAAAAAGGATGGGTCATTAAGGCTTTGTACCGATTTCCGCGGGCTCAATGCGGTCTCAATATTAAATAAATATCCTTTGCCCCTGATCAAAGATATGTTATCACATCTGGCCAGAGGCAAAATTTTCTCAAAACTGGATTTGAGAGAAGCTTATTTTCGTATTCGCATAAGGGAAGGGGATGAGTGGAAAACAGCATTTAACTGTCCCCTTGGGGCTTTCCAATACAAAGTCTTACCATTTGGCTTGTCCGGAGCACCTGGGGTTTTTATGCAATTAGTCAATGAGGTCTTGCATGACCACCTATTTAAGGGGGTACTGGTATATTTGGATGATGTATTGATTTATACTGAAACCATGTCAGAACATATCCACTTGGTGCGTCAGGTACTGGCTAAATTGAAAAAAGCAGAGTTGTACGCAAAACTGTCAAAATGTGCATTTCATCAGTCACAAATTGATTACCTAGGCTATCAAATTTCAGCGCAGGGCATTGAAATGGACCCTGCAAAAGTAGAGGCTATTGTGGCATGGGAGCCTCCCCGTACCAGGAGACAATTACAAAGTTTCCTTGGATTCTCTAATTTCTATCGGGCATTCGCCCAAAATTTTGCAGAAATCGCCCTCCCCCTTACTGAACTGTTAAAAACTAAAGGACAGGGGGATACGCGACGTTCCAAGAACCCAGGCGCGCTCCTTAAATGGACTCCAGCCTGTCAGCAAGCGTTCGAAGCGCTCAAACAAATCTTTACCACAGAACCAATTTTACAGCATCCAAACCCCTCTAAACCCTTCGTTGTACAAGTCGATGCTTCTGACTTCTCCATAGGAGCAATTTTGTTACAATCTGACCAATCCGGTGCTTTAAAACCCTGTGCCTACCTCTCTCGCAAATTCACTGAAACTGAGAGAAGATGGCACGTTTGGGAAAAAGAGGCTTTTGCTGTAAAAACGGCTTTAGAAACATGGCGACACCTATTGGAAGGCACTTCAAACCCTTTTGAAGTCTGGACTGACCATAAAAACCTGGAAGCTCTAAGCACCAGTCGAAAACTCAGTCCCAAACAGCTGCGCTGGGCTGAGTTTTTCAGCCGCTTCGACTTCACCCTTAAATTTATACCAGGCAAGAAAAACTTTTTAGCTGATGCACTCTCGCGCAGACCCCAAGATGCTGGCCCAGGGCCAACGGTCCAAGGCACCGTCTGGACCGACAAACAATTAAGTTTGGCGGCAGTGACGCGCAGCCAGACCCGAGCGCAATCAACGCAGCCTCCAGCCGCTCTGCCTTCCAGCCGCTCGCCGCACTTGTCAATTCCCTCCGATTTGCAACAACAGTTGCTTTCCCACCTTAAAGCAGATACTTGGTTACAAACCAATAGACACATTTTAACTTTCACCGACGATCTTGCCTGGCGCAACGATCGCCTTTATGTACCCGATGCTATGCGAAACACCATACTCCAGCGCTGCCACGATGACAAGCTGGCTGGACATTTTGGCTACGTAAAAACTTTGCACCTTGTTCGCCGGCAATTCTGGTGGCCAACTTTACTCAAAGACCTGAAGGCATATGTGACTGCGTGCCCTGTATGTGCTGCGATAAAGCGCAAACCAGGCAAACCCCAAGGTCTCCTTCAACCCGTTGCCACCCCATCTGTCCCTTGGCAGGACATTTCCATGGACTTCATCGTTGATCTACCCCCTAGTCAACGCAAAACTGTCATTTGGGTGGTTAAAGACTTTTTCTCCAAACAAGCACACTTTATCCCATGCGCGTCTATCCCCACCGCACAACAGCTGGCACGCCTCTTCCTCACCCACGTGTACCGCCTCCACGGTATCCCCGCCCGTTTGGTGAGTGACAGAGGCACACAATTTACGTCACAATTTTGGCGGGCATTTTTGAAACTTTTGGGTACAAAACAATCACTTTCCACCGCCTGGCATCCGGAAACGGACGGATCTACAGAGGCGGTTAATTCCACACTGGAACAGTACCTCAGGGCGTTTGTTAACTACCAACAGGACAATTGGGTCGACTTACTCCCATTTGCTGAGGTCGCTTACAACAATGCTGTTCATCAAACCACTGGTCAAGTTCCTTTTAAAACAGTTTTTGGACGTGAGTTTGTTCCTATTCCTGAACTTCCTCATCCTCAACCGCTACCAGCCTCCCTTACTGAATGGGCGGACTCTCTAAAAGACTCATGGTCTAATATTCAACTGGCTCTCCTCCATGCCCAGACTACCTATAAACGCCATGCCGATGCAAAGCGTTCCCCGGAACCATCCTATGCTGTCGGGGATAAAGTCTACTTATCCACTAAGTTTATCAAGTCCCCACAGCCCTCTAAGAAACTTGGCCCTAAATTTGTCGGACCTTTTCCAATTATTGCTCAACTCAACCCTGTTACGTTTAAACTTGATTTGCCTCACAACCTTAAACGTTTACATCCTGTTTTTCATTGTAGTTTACTCAAACCCTACCTGTCGTCGGACCGATGGCATCCGCAGCCCATTCCACCACCTCCCCTCATGATCGACAACCAGCAACACTTCGAGGTGACATCCATCCTCGACTCCAGACGCCAGCACTCCACTTTACAATACCTCGTCCGCTGGAAACATTTCCCTCATCCTGAATGGGTTGCTGCTCCGGACGTGCTTTCCCCTCGTCTCGTAGCCCAATTCCACTCTGCCTACCCTGACAAACCTGCTCCATAGTTTTTTTTGGAGGGGCAATATGTCATGTTCTCATTTCAATGTGCTGTTAACATTGTAACGTTTCACATGTCCTTTTCTGTTCCGTGTTCCTTCACCCGGGGTTTTTCCATTCCTTCACCCTCTGTTGTTTTGAGGGCTTGGAATGTGTGTTTGGGTTTGCGCTCCTGCTCAAGGTTACTTTCCCAGGCGCGTCTAACGGCTTCTAGCACCTGGGAGGGGGAGCGTCCTGACGAGGGATGGGGCGGAACTGCTTACAGGCAAGGCTTTTAAGTTTGTATTTGGCGCGCTTTTGCTCATTCTCAGCTTTCTCTGTATTTGCATACTATTCCTTTAATAAATCAGTTATCTTTAAGCCCGAGCTTGTGAGACTGAGTATTTGGGATTAGGCAATCGTTACACCCCCCTCATATGTGATTTAATCACAGAGGAGGGGGCAGACCTGGCGTGTATTACCGAGACCTGGCTGGGCCCAGAAGGGGGTGTTGCC
This sequence comes from Candoia aspera, assembly GCF_035149785.1. NCBI lineage: Eukaryota > Metazoa > Chordata > Lepidosauria > Squamata > Candoiidae > Candoia > Candoia aspera. The sequence goes on along the minus strand of NC_086153.1, from coordinate 284,859,426 downwards.
CTTTCAGAAATGTGCCCAGCCGGGTTTCAGGTGTGGCATCAGCTGAGACACCGGGGTAGGCGAGGAGGGGTAGCGGTTGTGATCCAAGAGTCTCTAGTGGCCTTCAGGGGCCCTGCTCCACAAGTGGCTGGTTGTGAGACCCTGTTCTTCAAGTTGGGTGCCCAAGAGCAGTTGGGAGTGTTGCTGCTGTACCAGCCTCCCTGCTGTGTGGCAACCTCCCTGCCTGAGCTGCTAGAGGCCATCTTGGGGCTGGTGGTGGAGTTCCCTAGGCTTATGGTTTTGGGGTAGTTCAACCTGCCATCCCTGGGGTGTGCCTCAGAGGTGGCTCAGGAGTTCATGGCCACGGGCCTGTCCCAGATTATTCAGGACCCGACTCGAGACAGTGGCCTCACTCCGGACTAGGTTTTGTCAGAGCAGTGGCAATGTGATCTGAGGTGAGAGTTAGATCTGTCCCCATTGTCATGGTCAGATCACGCCCTGGTGGCCTTGAGATTCTCTGGTGCTGCCCCACTCCAGAGAGAGTTAGGACCCATTCAACTGGTCTGCCCCCAGCGACTAATGGACCCTATGGGGTTTCAGAAGGAGCTGGGGGTTATACCTGAGGATCTACTGCACGGTCCAACGGAGGTCCTGGCCACAGCCTGGAATAGGGAGGCGGCCAGGGCCTTGGACAGGATCACACCTGTGCAACCTCTCTTGCTGCATCTGACCCGGCACTCCCCATGGTTGATGGAGAAGCTGCAGGATCAAGAGACATCTAGAACACCTCTGGAAGAAGACAAGGACCGAATCCATCCAAACACAAGCTAGAACCGCTATTAAGCCTACTTTGTGGTGGTAAGAGCAGTGAAACACCAATATTTCTCCACTCTTCTTGCATCCACAGAATGTTGCCTGATGGCCCTGTTTAGGATTACCCAATCCCTCTTGAGTAAGGGGGATTTGGTGATCCACCTACAGGGCCGTGCGGAGGAGTTTTCTGAGCATCTGCAGGATAAAATTGCTCAGATCCGTTCTAAGTTGGACTCTAAGTGTGAGGCACAGTCTGGGAAGATGCCGAGGGAACGTTCTAAACCTGTTAACTGGGAATGGTTTGATCCTGTTGGGCCTGAGGAAATGGACAGGATCCTCCGGACTGCAAATGCTACCACATGCCACCTTGACCCATGCCCTTCCTGACTGGTAAAATCAGTCTGGGAGGTGGCTTGTGGTTGGGTCCAGGCAATGGTTAATACAGTCTTGAGGGAGGGGGTGTTTCCAGCTGCCTTTAAGGAGGTGCTGGTACACCCCTCCTCAAGAAGCCATCCCTGGACCTTACTATATTGGGCAATTTTTGCCCTGCTCCCACCTTCCCTTTTTGGGAAAGGTGGTTGAGAAAGTGGCTGTGTTGCAGCTCCAGAGGATTCTGGGGGAAACAAATTATCTGGACCTCTTCCAGTCAGATTTCAGGCCAGGATATGGGACAGAGACTGCATCGGTCGCACTTATGGATAATCTCTGGCGAGAGCGGGATGAAGGGAGTGCATCCATCCTGGCTCTTCTTGACCTCTCAGCAGCTTTCGATACCATTGACCATGGTATCCTTTTGAGTCAGCTCTGGGGGGGGGGGATGGCATAGTCTTACACTGGTTCAGCTCCTTCCTCCAGGGCCCATCCCAATTGGTGGTGATAGGAGAGGAAAGATCCGACCCTCGACCCCTCCATTGGGGGGTGCCACAGGGTTCAGTTCTCTCTCCTCTCCTATTCAACATCTACATGAAACCACTGGGTGAGATCATCCGTCACCACAGGATGAGGTATCATCTATATGCTGATGGTACTCAGTTATATATCTCCATCTTGGGTGACATAAGTGATGCAGTAGCTGCCCTTTCTCAGTGCCTGGGGGCTGTGGGAGACTGGATGGGGAACAACAGGCTTCAGCTGAACCCTGGTAAGATGGAGTGGCTGTGGGTTGACAGCTCCTCTGTACCCGGGAAGATATCATCTTTAGTTCTGGATGGGGTTGCACTGCCCCATTCTGACCCGGTGCATAACTTGAGGGTCCTTCTGGACTCACGACTTTTGCTCGATGAGCAGGTGGCAGTCGTGGCCAGAAGGGCCTTTGCTCAACTTTGGGTTGTGCACCAGTTATGCCCTTTCCTGGATTGAGGAGCCCTCTGAACAGTCACTCATGCCCTGGTCATCTCCCACATAGACTATTGCAACGTGCTCTACATTGGGTTACCCTTGAAGAGTATCCGGAAGCTTCAACTGGTCCAGAATGAGGCCACGCCAGCAGTGATTGGTGCCCCAAGATTGGTACATGTGACACCACTGCTGAACGAGCTGCACTGTGTACCAGTTTGCTTCTGCGTCCAATTCATGGTGTTGGTTATGACCTTTAAAGCCCTACATGGCATGGGACCAGGTTACCTGAGGGACCGTCTCATCCTCATGACATCAACCTGTCCCACCTGGTCATGCAGAGAGGGCATGCTACGAACCCACTGGTAAGGGAATTCTACCTGGAGGGGTCCAGGAGGCGGGCCTTCTCTGGAGTGGCACCTGCCCTCTGAAACATTCTGTCCCCAGAGGTGAGACAGGCCCCTTCGCTCCCAGCCTTGCAGAAGAACTTGAAAACCTGGTTCTGCCACCTCGCTTGGGGTGGGAGGGGCACCAGTTCTTCTTGAGGGTGGCTAGTACCATAGATCTCTCCCCAACGAATAAGATCTTCACCTTTTGGATTTTATATCTATTTTATCTTTATTTATTGGTCTTTTATATATAATTTATATGCTTTTAATTTTGATTTTATTGTAAACCAACCAGAGTCCCCCTTTTGGGAGAGATGGGTGGTGACAGAAATTTGAAAAATAAATAAATAAATAAATAAATAAATAAATAAATGTTTCTGCCAAGGTATTAGGTTATTATCAAAAGAAAACTAAAGAGTAAAACTAAATGTGAACAAATAGCATATCTGAACTTCTCTGTAAAATGTAACATTTGCTTTTTAATATACAGATAAGTATCCAATTTTGAAGGTGCTTTCTGGTCATTTCATGCTGTGGTGAGAACACTTTCTGATTACCTTTTGGCTTGCTGGTGCCATCCCACCCTGCAGGGTCCATTCCAGGGCATATGTGCCCATCCCAGGTGACTGATGGACCTAGCTGGGTTTCAGAGGGAGCTTGGGGTTTTCTCTGAGGACTGGACTACCCATACGCAGGCTCGAACCCCACAAAGATCTCAACAATATGGAAATGATTTCCACTGGAACGTCTAATTAAAGTCCTGTAATATTTGGTAGCCCACGCAATTGCTAACCATGCCCAGCCTGCTTAGCTTCCAAACCCAGACAAGGTCATCCAACTGCTGCCACCTGAAGTATTAAAAATAAAATTAGATTGCTAGAAACAGAATACTTTTATCTGTATTACTTCCAAATTAATCATAAATAAAAAATATGACCTAGACAAAAACTAAGCAATTTCAAATTCAGCTGATAACAGCATGAATATTAAGTCCTGAACCAATGGAGAACAAATTACATATTTAAATATGTAATTCATCCCAAAGTACTAACTTATGGCTGGATCATGCTCCAATTCTATATATTTTAGGTCACATTATAGTTTTGGGGTGCTCTTTGAATTGATATTCAGTAAACAATAATTTTATGTGAGCAATAGTCATTACTCGGACTATGAGTCCAGTTGATTGTACATTTCAAATTAAATTACCACCAATATTTTGATGACATAATTGTTTTCCCTAGCCAAACGTAAACATATTATAGCCAAAGTACTCATCTTCCAATATAATGGATATCTACTGCTGCTTCCTCATTCTTCATGCAATAGAACAGGTGCTACCTCACAGAATTCACTTCACTCTACACAGTACTGGATACTTGTTTTAACTAAAATGAACACCATAGGGAGGTCATCATTTCCAATGACTAACATTGCTTTGATGTAGACCAGTCATTGACCTTGTTGACATTTGTCTCTATTCTTTTCAGCAGCCCCTGGTATCCACAACAGTAGTACGCAAAACAATCAATAGTCTAGGATAGTTATAGATCTCATTGTGAGAATATACAAAATGTGCACATTTATTGCACTGTAAAGTAGTCATATTTTGCATTGAGTACAAGTTTACAGAATAAGTAAACAAGTTACCAGCTACATACTTTCATATGTTGACAGAGTGAATTAACCCCAGAGTGCCAGAATGCCCATAAAGTAATTCTGTCCTGAGGATGGAAAAGATTCCTTTGTTTCCTTCTCTCATTCTAGCCTTTGTTTTTCCTGCTGTATCTCCTAATGCCTTAAAGAGGCTCATATTTCAACCCATAAAGCAAGCTCTCTCCTCTTTCAATTGCTTCCTCAAAATCAAATGTAAATAATTTACTGAATCACCATAATGCCTCTTTTTTACTCAGTTTCTCCTATCAACAACTTTGCCTTCCCTCCTTTATTTTATTTTATTTTATATCTTATCCTTCTTCGAAAGAAGTTTGGGACACATGCCTGAGGTTTTCCTCTTTTACACTTTCAAAGGTCTCATCACCTTCTTTCATCACTGTCCTATTTTAAAAATGTAACTGTCTGTCAGAAGATCATGTCACGTCTTTTGTACTGCAGCTGACACGGTTGGCATTGAATAAATGTTTAATAATACTAGTGCCAAATAAATCTGGCAATCCTCCTTCCTTCATAAATATTATTTCAAATAGTTTCCAAAAGAGAAATTTCTCTTGGTTCTGTTTATTTTTCTTTTGTATATTACTTAATGGAACAATTAAGTTTTAAATATAAACTTCTCTTGTTTTTTTTTAGGCAAAGCTTTCACTGATTATCAGCAATCATAAAATTAAATCAATACTGAGAGATGACAACATTATTAATAAACTTTTTACCTGTAACTTTCACTCAAAAATACAGACCATGATGGATATGTGTGTGCATGTATGCATGCGTGTTCAACTTATTACACTTTTCCTGTGCTTTATGTATGTGTGTTTGTGTGTGTGTGTGTAAACACACATTTAAAAATGAATAATTAAAAATATAGAACTATATAACTATATAAATTACAGGTATTTGAGGGAAACCACATCCAAAGATTCTACGGATATATGTAGTCTGAGGCTTCAGACTGTGTATGTATTGTATAGCATATCCAATATTTGAATCAATTTCATGATTTTTCATCATGTTACATCCATTACGGGCTGCACATAGGCCTTATGAGGGCCAGGTATGGGCCGTGTTTGTTCGCACTTATACCAACCAACCTTATACAAAGAGCAAGCACATTTGTATATGAAAATCTGTTTTTCAGAAATGGAAAGGAACGCCAGATGCAATTTAAAAATTGAGCTTATTAGGCAAAAGTGAGGACATTGATTCATATATTAGAAAAAATACACCTATTTTCATACTACATTAGAAGAAAATTATTTGCAAAATGGATATACAATCCATTTGTATATAAATATACAAAATGTGCCTATTCATAATAAACACAAAAATACATGAAGGAAGGCTTTTGGGGGGCAATGGGGTGAGGTTAGAAATATGCCAGAATATTATTTATTTATTTATTTATCATGTTTTTATCACCGCCCATCTCCCCCACATGGGGGACCCTGGGCCATTCACAGTAAAAACAATTTAAAATTCAATAAAATTATCAATCAGACTAATATTTCAATAAATAAAAAATACAATAAAATCCAAATAAGGGCAGATCAAATTCAGTCCATAAGGGAGTTCTCTTGCAGACGGGGTCTGTAGCATGCCCTCTCTGCATGACCGGGTGGGACGGGTTCATGTGACGGGGATGAGACGGTCCCTTAGGTAACCTGGCCCCATGCCATGTGGGGTTTTAAAGGTGATAACCAACACCTTGAATTGGACCTGGAAGCATACTGGCAACCAATGCAGCTCGCAGAGCAGCAGAGTTATATGCACTGATCTTGAAGCACCTAAAATCATCTGAGCAGCCACATTTTGGACGAGCTGTAGCTTCCGGATACTCTTCAAGGGTAGCCCCCATGTGAGCGCATTACAGTAGTCTATATGGGAGATTACCAGGGTGTGAGTGACCGTTCCAAGGTCCTCTCACTCCAGGAAGGGGTGTAACTGGCACACAACATGAAGGTGCACAAAGGCCCTTCTGGCCACAACTGCCACCTGCTCTTCGAGCAGGAGTCGTGAGTCCATGAGGACCCCCAAGTTACACACCGGGTTTGTCTGGGGCAGTGCAACCCCATCCAGAACTAAAGATGGCAAATTCCTAGGAGCTGAGGGGCCACTTACCCACAGCCACTCCGTCTTACCAGGGTTCAGCTGAAGCCTGTTGTTCCCCATCCAGACCCCAACAGCCCCCAGGCACCTGGAAAGGGCAGCCACAGCATCACTTACTTCCCGCGGGATGGAAATGTATAGCTGAGTATCAACAGCATATTGATGATACCTCATCCTGGAGGTATCATCCATGGAGACGGATGATCTCACCCAGTGGTTTCATGTAGATATTAAAAAGGAGAGGAACCCTGTGGCACCCCACAAAGGAGGGGCCGTGAGCCCGATCTCTCCTCCCCTATTAACACTGACTGGGATCGGCCCTGGATGAAGGAGGTAAACCAGTGCAAAACTACGCTGCCCACCCCCAACTCCCTGAGCCGACCCAAAAGGATACTATGGTCGATGGTATCAAAAGCCGCTGAGAGGTCAAGGAGAGCAAGGATGGATGCACTGCCTCCATCCCACGCCCACCAGAGATCATTCATAAGTGCCACCAATGCGGTTTCTGTTCCATATCTGGGCCTGAAACCTGACTGAAAGGGGTCCAGATAATCCGCTTCATCCAAGATCCTCTGGAGTTGCAATGCCACCACCTTTCCCATAAAGGGGAGGTGGGAGACTGAATGAAAATTATCTAGTACAGTAGGGTCCACTGATGGTTTCTTGAGGAGGGGGCACACAAGCACCCCCTTAAAGTCCTCCGGAAACACCCCCTCCCGCAAGGATGTATTCACCATCAACTGGGCCCAACCACACGTCACCTCCCGGGCTGCCTTTAGTAGCCAGGAGGGACATGGATCTAATTGACAGGTGGTGGCATTTACAGTCCAGAGGATCTTGTCCGCTTCCTCAGGCCCAGCAGGATCAAACTGTTCCCAGATAACTGGGTAAGTACATTCCCCAGGCATCTCCTGAGACCCTGTCTCACGCTTGGAGTCCAGCTTAGCACGAATCTGAGCTATTTTATCCTGCAGATGCTCTGAAAACTCCTCAACACGGCCCTGTAGATGATTTTCCAGACCCCCTTTCCCCAACAGGGATCGGGTGATCCTAAACAGGGCCGCTGGGTGGCATTCTGCAGATGCAATAAGAGTGGAGAAGTACTGATGTCTCGCCACTCTTACCGCCACAAGGTAGGCCTTAATTCCGGCTCTAGCTTGTGTCCGGTTGGGTTCAGTCCTCTTCTGTCTCCAGCGATGCTCTAGGCATCTCTTAATCCTCTTCAGAACCCTCAGCTCCTCTGTAAACCAAGGGGAGTATCAGGTTCAATGGGATAAGAGAGGCCGCACAGGCACGATCCTGTCCAAGGCCCCAGCCGCCTCCCTATTCCAGGCAGCGGCCACGGCCTCTGCTGGACCATGCAGCAAATCCTCGGTTATAACCCCCAGCTCTCTCTGAAACCCCACTGGGTCCATTAGTTGCTGGGGGTGGACTGATTGAACAGGTCCTGCCTCCCTGTGGAGGGGAGTGGCATAAGAGAAACTCAGGGCCACCAAAGCATGGTCTGACCATGACAAAGGGGACAGATCTAACTCTCCCCTCAGATCACATTGCCACTGCTCCAACAAGAAAACCAAGTCTGGTGTGAGGCCACTGTCTCAAGTTGGGTCCTGAATAATCTGAGTCAGGCCCACGGCCACCATGGTGGCCATGAACTCCCGAGCTATCTCTGAGGCACACCCCAGGGATGGCAGATTGAAGTCCCGCAGCACCATAAGCCTGAGGAACTCCACCGCCAACCCCGAGATGGCCTCCAGCAGCTCAGGCAGGGAGGTTGCCACACAGCAGGGAGGCTGGTACAGCAGCAACACTCCCAACTGCTCTCGGGCACCCAACTTGAAAAATAGGGTCTCACAACCAGCTACTTGTGGAGCAGGGCCCCTGAAGGCCACTAGAGACTCTCTGATGATAACTGCCACCCCTCCTCCCCTGCCCTGGCATCTCAGCTGTTGCCACACCCGAAACCCAACTGGGCACATCTCTGACAAAGCTATGCCTCCTTCAGGACCCAGCCAGGTTTTGGTAATACACGCCAGGTCTGCCCACTCTTCCATGATCAAGTCACATATGAGGGGGGCCTTGTTGTTGACTGACCTGGCGTTAAGCAGCAGCCGGAGGCCAGGGCCCCCATGAGACTGCTGTCCAGGGTCTAGGTTTAACCCTGGAGGGTCGGAACACACCACAGGTAATAAATACCTGGGGCATCTTCCTCTATGATGACTCACCCTCTGGCTTCTGTCATAACATCCCCTGCCCGTCACCACCTCAATAGAATGTCCTGCCCTATATCCCCCAGAATATTCCAGTCTAGTTGCCTCCATTCCTGGACTTCTAGAATTCCTGGTTTGAAGTAAGGATCCCTCTGTCCTCTCATACAGCCATGCACACATACTAACAACCACAGGGAGATGGGGGGCCCCCAGTGCACCAGGTCTCACTCTTGGCGCTAATAGGCCCAACCATCATCCATATACTCACTATGCCCCGAGCCTTTCTCACTGGACAACAGGGGGCATCACAGCCACTACCCCACACCCATCTCTCACTCAGGGGGTGAGTGCTCTAACATACCACATTCACACCCAGACTCCTCCCTCGTCTCACATGTACGGAGGGAGCCCCCATTCACATTGGAGGGACCTTATTAACCCTTGTATCCAGATATTGTGAGGATTAAGAGGATTAGGAGGGGATAGCCAAGCCTTAATTCGGGTCTCACAGTGTCCATCTACTTCAAAGATTTTACAGTCCCGGGGTCAAGAGGCTCCAGGAGTCCCCCCTCAATCCAACATTGTTGGTATAAAACGTCGTTGGTATACAAGTCCTGAGATCTCAAAGGTCCCACTGTAGAAGCCAGCTGTCCTAGGCAACACCCAGGCTGAGGCAGGTCTGTCAATCTGCCACCAAGGGCTGATCTACTGCTCCACCCCTCACCCCGTTGGGGACTCATCCCCGCGCAAGGCCCGTCTGCCATACTGGGGTTCATGCAAGGCTTGCTCATGCTGGGGCTAGTGTTCCGCCCGGACTTCACCAGGACTCGCCCCCATGCTGCGCTGGGCCCGTCTGCCGCACTGGAGTTCGTGTGGGACTCGCTCATGCTGGGGCTGGTCTTCCGCCCGGACTTCACCGGGACTTGCCCCTGCACCACACTGGGCCCGTCTGCCACACTGGGGTGCTGCACTAAAATTAGTGCAGGGTCCATCTGCTGCACCGGAGTTTGCCTCCATGTCACTCCAGTCCACCGTCCCACCCCAGCACCTCCCCACAAAGGAGGAGAGAACTCCAGCAAGGGAGGAGGTTTCAGCACGAAAGTGCTGTTGGAGTAAGCAATCGCCATTGTAGCTGCCAAGACTCAACCAGGGTTCCTGTTCCTTGCCGCTCCTGTTCCAGGGCTCCTGTTCCCTGCCGCTTACTGCCATTCACCACCGCTCTGCCCAGGGGGTTCCCCCAGTCTCACCACCCACACGTCAGGTATGGGGACCAATCTCTTTCCCCCCAATACAGCCACTTGCAAGGCCAGAGTTAGGGGTAGAGATCTGGGAAACCTCAGGAGTCTCCCACCTTAGTGCGGTGTCTGGGGTCTGGTCACCATCTTTGCCAATATCATATTATGATTTGGAAGATAAGAAACTAAGCACATCTGGGTGACAAATTTACATACCCATAGGCCAGAGATCTAATATTATAGCCTATTATCTCTGTTATATATAGAACTTACTTCTTATGGAAATATCTAGTACCATTTTTTCCAAACACCTATTATTTTGAAATGGCAAATATGTTTCTCTTCTCAATAGATGTTCAGAAGGAAAAAAAGTATCATGACAATTAGATTTTTGCCCCTTGAAAGCTATAAAATAGTTGCTCTTAATAGTAAACATATCAAACACAGTGGCACAGTGAGTCTATGAGGTGGGTCTGTATCTCCTGTATATTTAGCTTGACCCAATTAACCAATTAGCTATGTAAGTAGAAGAGTAGGAAAAAGGAAAAGTTTATGTTACAAAACTCCAAATCCTATACTCTCAGTTTTATAGGAACAAGATTTTTTTTTCCTGTGGAATCTTCCTTGGAAACTCTGTGTATTTTTATTATAAGGAATTCAAGTATGATCATTCCTTCTTAAGACTAATAATCATAAAGTGTGCATCTCTACAAAACTCAAAACTTGGTAGTCTTATAAACACATTTTTGTTCCTGTAAGTTATAGTAAGTCCCTGAATTTAATCTACCATAATATAAATCAAAATTGACATTCATAGTACTGACCTTGGTACTTTACCATTATACCTCTTTCTTGATCCTTACACGTAGAAGATATTGTATCAAATAATTGCTAACATCAACTAACCATAGTACATGCACTGAACACCAAAAAATTTCAAATTTATAGAGATAGATGGGGCAATTTTTTTCTGGTACAGTTAAATTATAATAAAAGTGAGTAATTCCTGATAAGATTTTGATTCTTGACTCATTGCTTTATTTCTAGGAAAGTGAGTTTTAAAACCCAAGGTGGCTTATTTTTTTGTGAGGATACATATAGCACTTCCTTTTTTAATAGATGTGTGTGAGTATGTGCACACACACCTTCAGTTTTCTTGGCAAGGTTTTTCAAAAGTGGTTTGCCATTGCCTGCTTCCTAGGGCTGAGAGAATGTGACTGGCCCAAGGTCACCCATCTGGCTTCGTGCCTAAGGTGGGACTAGAACTCACAGTCTCCTGGTTTCTTTCCTGATGCCTTAAGGACTACACCAAATTGGCTCTCAGATATATCTGTACATTCTATAAAAAATAAAATGAACCATTAATTACACAAGAAAGTTAACAAGGGGAATAGCTGAAGTTCCTATGCATATGAACTGGGAATATTTTATGATGATATTCTTAATCTCTATATATTTATGATGTACTATTTCATCTACATATAAAGTATATCCTCTGCATGTGATCAAAGAAAGAGACTAATATCACTGAACATTTTTCTACTTTTGAAATGATAGTTTGTTCAAAATAATGTATTAATTATTGGACTTAAGAGTTTAGAAAAATAACATATATTCCAGAATATAATGCTTCTTCATACATCTATTATTTTAAAATGGCAAGTATGCTTCTCTTCTAAAAAGAAGGCCATAAGGAAAAAAACGTTAATAATTAGATTTTTGGCCCTTGAAAGCTATAATATAGTTGCTCTTAAATAATGAACATATCAAACATAGTGGTGCTGTGGAATGTTTACAAAGCAGGTCTGTATGTCCTTGTTATTTTATAGATATGGCTTGACACAATTAACCAATGAAAATGTATCTAAGTAACTAAAACGTTACCCATGTAAATAAAAAATCACTTCTAATGAATTTAAAAAATCTTCTGAGAGATAAAGTTGTAACTACATGCTAAAACTATTAAGAGGCTAATTTTAATCAGAAATGAAGTGCACAAAAGACAAAGAGATCATGTATCTTACCTTGAAAAACAATTGAATATTAATATGAATGCAGAGATTAGTAGTAATAAGGTCTATCGTTATCAAAGGAATCATGTAACATTTATTAGAGCAAACAACAGTTATAAGTATATGAAGCAGTGAAAATTGAAAATGATTGGGAATTAAAAGTTCTATTAAATGAATTCTTTCATTTTCAGAAATAAGTAATATCTCAGGGTAGAGATCTAGTTTTTGCATTGTCTTTATTGGGAGTTAAAGCCAAACAAAACTAAAAATCTATAAAGGATATGGAGAAGATATTTTCTATGGGTCTAAAAGAAAAAAACAGGACAAAGCAAGAGGGATCACATTTCTATTAGTCTCATAGACATCTCTCTTACTAACATACTATGAAGCAATTTAAGAATAGAACAGAGATGGAAGGATATAAAAACAAAGACAAGGCATTTTCTTGGAAAAAGGAAGGCTGGTAACTGAACAAATATGTGACATTCCTGAGGTTGCCAGATTTGACTTTGGGGCTGCCAGTTGCTGATTAATATACATTTTCTGCACTCCAGCTACATGACCTTTGTTTGGATTTTGGGGCTGTTATCAATGATTTCTTAGGAAACCTCAAGCATGTATATATGTAAACATATCAAACATCTGCTAAAATATAGCACAAAATTGCTGTTATAGTATGTACACTGGTATCTGTGGGGAGGAGCAAATGGAAGCAAATTGTGAAATGTGCACTGTGAGATCATGACACAAGTCACACAACTTACTTGAATCCAATGTCAAGAAACAGGCATGAAAGGCTGAGGTTTGCATCATGACTTTGTGACGCACCATTTATCATTTTCACAGTACTGCAGTTTGTACCAAATGCCTATAGGTATGTATGAACAAAATTGCTATAGAAAACAGCTTACTAGTATTCTATCATAAAATTCTATTTTATATGTGCTTAGATGCTGAATAATAACTGCACATGTACGTTATAACTTCTGTAAGTTACAGAAACATATTGTGCCATCCATTTAATAGAATTAACGCAAGATTTATCAAACCTCTTGTATCTGGAATTTACATAAATTTTTAAAATAGTCATGTTGGAGATAAAATGATTTGAAACAATGTTTTTAAATTAATTGAATACTTCACCAAGTATTTCATTTCATTTATTTCATTCTGACATAACTAGTAATTATACCAAATTGATGAATACTGGAACTTTCTATGAAAACAGTGATTTTCAGTTCTGATTCAAGAGTCAAATCAAGTTCAGCAATAAATACTTAGCACACATTTTCACAAGTGTACATACTTTTGTAAAAGTAGAAAAAATACAAATTTTGAAGGGTAACCATATTTTGGTTCACATATTTTTATTTATTTATTTATTTAACTAATTTTTTTATCATTGCCCATCTCCCCTGCAAATGAGGGACTCTGGGTGGTTTATAATAAAAACGGAGTTAAAATTCAGCCAATTATAAATACAATAAATACAATAAGAGTAAAAAGAATCTGGATGGCAGAAGTTCTCAGTCAGTCTGTGAGTATAATGCGCTGTTTTAGAATCATTCTATGGCGCTAGCCATCCCCAGGAGTGGCTAGTCCCCTTCCCATTGCAGGCGTGCTGGCAAAACCAGGTTTTTAGTTTTTTATGGAAGTCCAGGAGTGAGGGGGTCTGTCTCACCTCCAGGGGAAGAGTGTTCCAAAGAGCGGGAACTACTACAGAGAAGGCATGCTTCCGAGACCCCGCCAGATGGAATTCTTTTACAGAAGGGGTCTGTAACATGCCCTCTCTATATGACCAGGTGGGACGGGTTGATATGATGGGGATGGGACGGTCCATCAGGTAACCTGGACACATGCCATGTAGGGCTTTAAAGATGATAACCAACACCTTGAATTGGACCCAGAAGCAGACTGGAACCCAGTGCAGCTCACACAACAAAAGTGTTACATGTGCAAACCTTGGAGCACCCAAGATTGTCTGCAAAGCCGCATTCTGGACCAGCTGTAGCTTCTGGATATTCTTCAAGGGTAGCCCCATGCAGAGTGCATTACAATAGTATATATGGGAGATGACTAGGGCATGACTGACCTTTCGAAGGGCCACTTGGTCCAGGAAAGGGCGTAACTGGCACACAACCTGAAGTTGAGTAAAGGTCCTCCTGGCCACAACTGCCACCTGCTGTTTGAGCAGGAGTTGTGAGTCCAAGAGAACCCCCAAGTTACACACCGGGTCTGTCTGGGGCAGTGCAACCCAATCCAGGACTAGGGATGACAATTTCCCAGATCCCAAGGGGCCGTTAATGCACAGCCACTTTGTCTTACCGGGGTTCAGTCAAAGCCTGTTTTTCCCCTACAGCCCCTAGGCACCTGGAGAGGACAGTCATGGCATCACTTACTTCACCCGGGATGGGGTCTAGATAATCCGTTTCATCCAGGATCCTCTGGAGCTGCAACGCCACCACTTTCTCAACCATCTTCCCCAAAAAGGGGAGGTGGGAGACTGGACAAAATTGTCCAGTACGCTAAGGTCCAGTAATGGTTTCTTGAGGAGGGGGAGCACTAGTGCCTCCTTAAAGGCTGCCAAAAATACCCCCTCTCTCAAGGATGTATTTACCATTGTATGGACCCAACCACAAGCCACCTCCTGGGCTGTCTTCACCAGCCAGGAGGGGCATGGATCTAATTGGCAAGTGGTAGCATTTACAGTCCAGAGGATCCTGTCCACTTCCACAGGCCCAACAGGGTCAAACTCTTCCCAGATAACTCGCTAAGTACATTCCCCAGGCATCTCCACAGACCTTGTCTGTCATGTTCCCCGTTGCAAGGCATAAGTGCATCACAACGGGGAACATGCACATCAGGAAAAGAGGAAGGGTCAACCATTGTCCCATTAACCACACACATAATCCCTTAAGCATACATAATCCAAAACCCATCAACAGATAATAGGAGAGCAACTCAAACAGGACATGGAACCATCAACGGATCGGGGGAACTCCTACCCATTACCCCGGGGGGACGCACCTGCACCGGACGGAGGCAAAGAAACAAAGAGAAGACATCGGAGGTAGCCCGGAAAACCCATCAGAGAGCGATACCGGCGCTAAGCACCATTCCGGACCTGGCTTGGGGACAATGGGGGGTGGAGGAGAGCAAGGTCCGCCACTAAAGTATAAACAGGGCATCCTGCTACTACACCCCCATTCCCGTCTTTTTTCCTCGTACACATTCTACCTCAATAAACTCGGAAATCCTTAGTCCCACTAAGTGAGTCTGTGTCTTATTCGAGGTAAGGGCTACCCTGACATAAAAACAGGAATCCAAAAAAAAATTTTTTACCACTAGCACCAATCCAGCTCGTACTGTGAGGGAACCGGCTAGTGATGGCAGAATCCAACCCACGACGAGGCGGCGACCCGGCGACCAGCAACGGAACACCCGTCCCCACGAACGGAAGATGCCCGAGGCCCTGGCTGCGTGAGGTCCAAGAGAGCTCGGGATCGGGTTCGGAGGGAGAAGGGTCGGCAAACGCTACCCAGGAGTCCCAGGGAGCATGGATGACCATCGACGAGGTGGAGGACTCATTGCCCGGATCGCCCAGAGCCCCGAAGCAACCGCGGGACGTCCCCTCATCCACGGCTTCAGGAACCGAGGGAGAGCAGCGCGGCAACCGCACCAGGAAAAGTTCGAGAACGGCAGCAAGGCTGAGCGCGCTCGAAGAAAAGCTGGAGGCGGTGCAGCAGCTGATCCTGCGGTTAGCAGAGGCACAAAAATCCAACGGCAGGGGAGCAGGGGAACCAGGCACCAGAAGCCCAACAGCCCTCACCCCCACTGCGGAGACGTGCCAGCCGGAGAGACGGAGGAGAGGTACGGGGGAAGACACAGCACAAGGCAGGGTCCGCTTCCAAGAACCCGCCAGATGGGCTGCCTCCCCCCTCCCACCCTGATGGCGAGACGGATGGATCGCAGTGGGAGCCGGTACGAGAGCGCACCAACGCCACCTGAACCCCGATGGAGGGAATCCCCACATCGAACCCGGGAAGCCCCGATTGGGCGAACCACAGCGCGACACCCAGAGGCGGCTTGGAGCCCACCAAGAGCGTCGATTAAAGATTTTGGTATTAAGTTCGATAGGGACCCCACAAAACTCTTTTTTCTTACCAATGCAAGAAACTACATGGAAGAATGGGGTCCCTACTTCCGGACAGAAAAGGGCAAGGTAAATGCCCTAGCCATAAAATTAAAAGGACGGGCCACTGACTGGTACGTCCAGTTATGCCAGTCAGGCACCCCGGAACTGGAGGACTGCAATGAGTTCCTCTGGGCAATTGAGCTACACTTCAGGGACCCCCTGGAAAGGGAGAGGGCAAAAAGGACTCTAAAAACCCTCAAACAAGGGCAGCACTCCATGGCAGATTATGCCATGGAGTTCCAAGCCCTGGCCGGTAAGGTCGAAGTATGGTCTCAATCCACCCTCATTGAGAAGTTCAAAGAGGGGCTCAACCTGAATGTACTCAGGTGGGCACTCTGCAGAAACAACCCCCACACCCTGGTGGAGTGGATCAGGTTAGCAGGAGAAGCAGAGGACGCCCAGGACACCTTCCTCCACACGAAGAAGGAAGCGCAGCAAGCAGAGGCGGCAAGAGGACCCCGCACAGCTGCAGGATCGGCGAAGTCAAGACCCCAACCTTGGAAGGAAGAACAGGACCGACGGTTCGCAAAGGGTCAGTGCCTCAAGTGCGGGAAGGAAGATCACAAGGCGGCAGCTTGCCCAAAAGTGAAGGCGAGGGACAGCTCGTGGAAGGCACCAACCAAGCCAACCCCAGCACCCAGAAAACTGCCAGTCGCGATGGGTGAGACCACAGCAAAAGACTTCCCCTACTGCACCGAAGGCGAGGAGAGCGACGACGGGCCAGCGGAAAACACCAGCCACCTGCCCTAAGGAGCGCCGGAGGACAGGTGGAAGGAAGCAAGAGGCGCGACGATTTCGGGGTGAGTGAAAATTGTCCCACCCTATATGTCAAAGTCACACTCACCCACGGTGAAAAAACGGAAAAAGTTTGAGCACTAATTGACTCTGGCTGCTCAAAATGCTTAATGCACCCGGACCTGGTGGCTGCGCTGAACCTCCGCTGCTATCCACTTCAGCACCATTTGGTGTTTACGCAGTTGGATGGATCAGCAGCGGGAGGGGGCCTGGTCACCCAGTACACAGACGAGGCCGCGCTGCAGCTCAGCAGCCACAAGGAAAGACTGGCGTTCATCGTGGCACCGGTGGGCCAACCCCTAATTATCCTAGGGATCCCATGGCTAGTGAAACGCAACCCACTAATAAACTGGGAAACCAGAGAAATCAGTTCTCAGACGGGTGCTATCAAGCACCCACAGGGGATCGGGTTCCCCGTGCTGCAATGGGGAGGGCGACGACGACCTCAATGCATAGGGAGACAATGACTCTGGAGGGCCTGCCAGCCAGATATGCAGAATTCGCAGACATATTTGGCGAAAAGGAGGCTGACAAACTCCCACCCCATAGGAAAACAGACTGCACCATTGAACTGGTCCCTGGCGTACCCCTACCTAAACCCAAAATCTATGCAATGACTCAGAGGGAGCTGACAGCAGGGAGTTTGTTGATAAAAATTTAGCGCAGGGTTTTATTGAGCCCGCGAACTCTCCAGTCGGAGCCCCAGTCCTCTTTCGTGAAAAAAAGGACGGGTCTCTTAGGTTATGCACCAATTACCATGGTTTGAACACCGCGTCCATATCAAATAAATACCCCTTACCCATAATAAAGGACATTCTGTCCCACCTGGCAAAGGGAAAGGTTTTCTCAAAACTGGATCTAAGGGAAGCCTACTTCCGGATACGAATAAGGGAGGGGGACAAATGGAAGACGGCCTTCAACTGCCCGCTGGGGTCGTTTCAATATAAAGTTGAATTTATATTCAACTCCCGGTGCCCTCGCCATTTGGGCTGGCGGGGGCACCAGGAGTGTTTATGCAGCTAATTAATGAGGTCTTGCACGACCACTTATTTAAGGGGGTGCTTGTTTACCTTGATGATGTCTTAATATATTCAGAGACAGAACAAGAGCACGAACACTTAATAAAGGAAGTGCTCAAGAAACTTCGCAAGGCAGAGCTATTCGCCAAGCTCTCCAAGTGCGAGTTTCATAAGGATCAAATTGATTACCTGGGCTATAGAATCTCGGCGAGGGGAATCAAGATGGACCCAAGCAAGGTCCAAGCCATACTGGCGTGGGAGCGCCCATGCACAAGGAGACAACTCCAAAGTTTCCTCGGGTTCACAAATTTCTATAGGGGTTTCATCCAGGGGCTAGCAGAAATTGTACTGCCCCTAACTAACCTACTCTGGACAAAAGGCCTGGGAGACACGCGGAAATCACGGAACCCGGGGGCGCTCCTGAACTGGACAGCTGATTGTCAAACGGCTTTTGAATGCCTCAAAAGCCTATTCACAGCAGAGCCAGTACTGCAACACCCTGACCCCACCAGACCCTTCGTCATGCAAGTCGACACATCCGACTTCTCCATAGGGGCACTCCTGCTTCAGCGGGATTTTGACAATCAGCTGAAGCCCTGCGCGTACCTTTCCTGCAAGTTCTCCAAAACGGAACGGAGATGGCACGTGTGGGAAAAGGAGGCGTTCGCAGTCAAGGCAGCCCTAGAAACATGGAGGCACCTCCTGGAAGGGGCCTCCTGCCCCTTCGAGGTCTGGACTGACCACAAAAACCTAGAGGCTCTCAGCACACCGAAATGCCTCAGCCCAAAGCAGGTGTGCTGGGCGCAATTCTTCAGCAGGTTTAATTTCAAATTAAAATTCATACCGGGGAGAAAGAACTTCCTTGCAGATGCTCTTTCCCAATGGCCACAGGATGCCAGCCAGGCATCAGACATTGTGGGGACCGTGTGGACCGACACACAGCTGGGCTGCCCTGCTGTAACGCGCAGCCAGACAAGAACCCAACGCACCCCAGTGCAAAAACCCACGAACGGAAGGAGATGCAGGTCAATTTCACCAAACTGGCAACAAAGACTCGTTCAAACCCTCAAGACAGATACATGGTTGCAAAACAACCAACACCATGTAACTTTCAAGGACGACCTAGCCTGGAGAGAGAAAAACCTGTACGTGCCAGAGACACTGCAAGCGGAAGTTTTAAACCGCTCCCACGATGACAAGACTGCCGGGCACTTTGGGTTCGTTAAAACACTACATTTAATCAGGCGGCAATTCTGGTGGCCAACCCTGAGAAAGGACGTTAAGGAATATGTCGCTGCCTGCCCCACATGTGCCACATCAAAACGAAAGGGGGGGAAGCCCCAAGGTCTGCTGCAGCAAGTAGCAAGCCCCTCCCGCCCCTGGGAGGAGATTTCCATGGATTTCATTGTAGACCTACCACCCAGTCAAAGGAAAACAGTCATCTGGGTGGTAAAAGACTACTTTTCCAAGCAGGCACACTTCATACCCTGCGTGTCCATTCCCTCAGCGCAACAGCTGGCACGCCTATTCCTCATCCACATCTACAAGCTCCACGGCGCCCCCTCTCGTTTGGTGACCGATAGGGGCACACAATTCACCTCCAGGTTTTGGAAAGAATTTTTAAAACTTATTGGCACCAAGCAGGCACTCTCCACAGCTTGGCACCCCCACACAGATGGCTCTACAGAGATTCTCAACTCCACCCTGGAGCAATTTCTACAAGCATTCATCAACTACCAACAGGACAATTGGGTGGACCTGCTACCATTTGCAGAGGTAGCATATAACAATGCAGTGCACCAGAGCACAGGTCACACCCCATTCAAGGTGGTTTATGGCAGAGACTTCGTACCAATCCCGGAACTACCCCAACCAGACACCCCACCCTGTTCCCCAGACGACTGGGCAGCACAACTGGCCACGGTTTGGCCCATCATCCAGATGGCTCTCACAGACGCACAAGCTACATACAAGAGATTTGCTGACAACCACAGGGCAGCGCAACCAAACTACAAAGAGGGAGATAGGGTCTACCTCTCCACTAGGTTCATCAAATCCCCACAACCTTCAAAGAAACTGGCACCCAAATTCATTGGACCATTCCCCATCACAGAAATTATCAACCCAGTCACCTTCAAGCTGGAATTACCCCACAATTTGCGGCGCATACACCCAGTGTTCCACTGTGCCCTGCTGAAACCGGCCACCCCTTCCAAATGGCACAATGAACTCCCCACCCCCACCCATCATGATAGATGGGCAACAACACTTTGAAATAAAAGAGGTACTAGACTCAAGGAGATTAAGGGGCACCCTGCAGTACCTCGTCAAATGGAGACATTTTTCCCACCTGGAGTGGGTCCAAGCACAACACGTGTCAGCAAACCAACTGGTCAAAACCGACTGGTCAAAAGCTTCCATGAAGCATATCCAGACAAACCAGCACCGTAAAGTTCTCTTAGGGGGGCAGCATGTCATGTTCCCCGTTGCAAGGCATAAGTGCATCACAACGGGGAACATGCACATCAGGAAAAGAGGAAGGGTCAACCATTGTCCCATTAACCACACACATAATCCCTTAAGCACACATAATCCAAAACCCATCAACAGATAATAGGAGAGCAACTCAAACAGGACATGGAACCATCAACGGATCAGGGGAACCCCTACCCATTACCCCGGGGGGACGCACCTGCACCGGACGGAGGCAAAGAAACAAAGAGAAGACATCAGAGATAGCCCGGAAAATCCATCAGAGAGCGATACCGGCACTAAGCACCATTCCGGACCTGGCTTGGGGACAATGGGGGGTGGAGGAGAGCAAGGTCCGCCACTAAAGTATAAACAGGGCATCCTGCTACTACACCCCCATTCCCGTCTTTTTTCCTCGTACGCATTCTACCTCAATAAACTCGGAAATCCTTAGTCCCACTAAGTGAGTCCGTGTCTTATTCAAGGTAAGGGCTACCCTGACACTGTCTAATGGTCAGAATCCAACTTGGAATGGATCTGAGCAATTTTATCCTGCAGATGCCCAGAAAATTCCTCAGCACGGCCCAGTAGATGGATTTCTGAATCTCCTTTACCCAAAAGGGATTGGGTAATTTTAAACAGGGCTGCCAGGCGGCAATCTGAGGATACAATAAGAGCAGAGAAGTATTGACACTTTGCCGCTCTTAACGCCACAAGGTAGGCTTTAATAGCGGCTCTAGCTTGTGTTCAGTCAGATTCGGTCTTTGTCTTCCTCCAGCAGCACTCTAGGCATCTCTTAATCCTCTTCAGAACCCTCAACTCCTCCGTAAACCACAGGGTGTGTTGGGTTCGATGAGATAGGAGAGGCTGCACAGGCACGATCCTGTCCAAGGCCCTGGCCACCTCCCTATTTCAGGCTGCAGCCAGGGCCTCCACTGGACCATGCATTAGATCTTCGGGTATAACCCCCAGCTCCCTTCAAAACCCTGCCGGGTCCATCAGTCACCAGGGGCAGACCAGTCAAATGGGTCCTGCCTCCCTGAGGAGGGGGGTGGCATGAGAGAATCTCAGGGCCACCAGGGCATGGTCTGACCATGAAAAAGGGGAAAGATGTAACTCTCCCCTTAGATCACATTGCCACTGCTCCGACAAGAAAACTAAGTCCAGTGTGAGACCACTGTCTCGAGTTGGTCCTGAATAATCTGAGACACGCCCATGCCCACCATGGTGGCCATGAACTCCCAAGCCGCTTATGAGGCCCGTCCCAGGGAAGGCAGGTTGAAGTCCCCCAGAACCATAAGCCTGGGGAACTCCACCGCCAACCCCGAGACAGTCTCCAGCAGCTCAGGCAGAGAGTTGCTACGCAGCAGGGAGGCTGGTACAGCAGCAACACTCCCAACTGCTCTCGGGCACCCAACTTGAAAAATAGGGTCTCACAACCAGCTACTTGTGGAGCAGAGCCCCTGAAGGCCACTAGAGACTCCCAGATGACAACAGCCACCCCTCCCCCACACCCTGAAGTCTCAGCTAGTGCCACACTCGCAACCCAGCTGGGCACATCTCCAAAAGAGGCACGCCTCCTTCCAGGCCCAGCCAGGTTTCGGTAATGCACGCCAGGTCTGCCCCCTCCTCTGTGATTAAATCACAGAGGAGGGGGGCCTTGTTGTTAAATGATCTGGCATTGCAAAGCAACAGTGGAGATCAACGTGCCCACAAGTCTGCTGATCAGGACCTGGGTTTGAGCACAGAGGGCTAGAACACGCCACTGGCAGTAAACACCGGGGGTGCCTTCCCTGAAGTTGGCCTGCCCTCTGGCTCCCATCATAACATCCCCAGCCCGTCACCACCTCGATGACCTGCCCCGCCCTACAACCCTCAGAGTCTCTGAGTCCATTATCCCCCAATCCTGGACTCCTGAAATCCCTGGTTAAAAATAGGGCTCCCTCCATTCATTCATACAATCATACACACTCTCAATCAATCACAAGGCGATGGTGGGCCCTTCCAGCGCACCAGCTTGCGCTCTCGGCACTGTCAGAGCCCAACCACCACCCACACTCACTCATTGTGCCCCCCCTCGGCCTCTCTCACTGGTCAACAGGAGGGGCACTCCATCCACTACTCCTCACCCCCTGCCTCTCACTCAGGGGGTGAGTGTTCTCACACACTTCATCCAATCCTGTACTCCCTCCCATGCCTCTCACACCTGGGAGGGAGTACTCCTTCACCCTGGAGGGACCCAAGAGGCCTAGGTGTATATTATTTGAAAATATGAAATTAGATAATTTCACATTAAAATGCAAACACATTTCTCTTCAATTCTCACTTAAAATTATCTGTTTCTGTAGTTCATATACAGAAATTGTTTGAATTGTTTCTATTTCTAGACTAAAACATTTAGGCTTTAATGTTTCAATTTAGGAAAAAGTCCTCAGCAAAATCTGAACAGCTGTTTGTGGAGAGACATATAGGGAAAACATTCTAGATGTTTCATATTTGCAGCAACACTTTACAGTACATAATATTAACTCAAGATATCTTAGCCTAGTACTCATACCCTTAGCCTGGAGACTTCTGCCTGAAAGCACCCATCATTACAAAGTGAACCTTAATGATTTTATGATCTAACTCCCCATCTCCTTCTATAATTTAAGCAAGGTGTTCAAACTTCTAACATCTGTTATAAATATATCATATTTAGAAGCTTAGATTTATCAGATAATTTCCTACACATGCAAGTATTTCTAATAGTTTCTAATTACCAGCACTCAATTAATACTTAGAGAAATATGTTGCTATTCAGTGTAACATAAGAAAAATAACTTTATATAATAATTATTCTCTCACTTATCTGACAAGGATAGTTTCTTTCAAAAAGTTTATTACTGTCAAGTTTATAGCAGCATGTTCTGAAATTACTTTGTAGCAATAAAATAAATCACACTGATACTTATCTTCCAGAATATTTACACAATTGAATAAATATATGGTTTACGTTAGTGAAAACCAATGACAAAATTCTCTAGCATAAACAAACCATCATGATTTGAAGGCAATTTTACTGTAAGGCATCTTATACAAAACTTTAATATATATGCCATAATACTGAAGATTATTTGAGAAGCTTAACATTATTATCTATGTGCTAATTAGGTATCATGAACAGAACTTAATTTTTACACACAAACATACACATACAAACATGTATGCATTTATCTGAATATAACACTGTATTTTAGCATCCTCATGAACTATCTATGGTTTTTACAAATACTGTTTATAAGGTCTTAGGATGGTATTTGTTATAATGCTACCTAGTTTATGGCACAATTCAATTATTGTGAAGTCCAATGTATAATCCAATGGCCCCATTCACATATCATACTCAACTGGATTTTGACTAAGTTGTATATTGTGCAAACATGAAAACTAGGTCAATTCACCAAGCCTATTACCACTAAGGTTAACTGGTTGCTAATTCCCCCTGAATAGCTTACTAGGACCTTCAGTGATTTTTTTCTCCCTCTTTGTTCAGTCTAAGATATGGCTGTTTCAATTTTCACCCATCTGGCCACATGGTGAAAAAGGGGAAGAAACAGGGGTGGAGGGGAGAGACATGCGTATGCCATCCAATCATGTCTACAGGGGCCAGATGACTGATGAGCTTCATCTGAGCATGAAGCTGAAGTAAAGGTGGAGGGGATGTCTCAGTCAACAGTATCATAAGAACATAGATTGCGTACTACTAGTTCATCATTCCAGATAAATTAGTGCAAGATTGCAGCACCAGTCTTTCTGCTGATAAAAGTGTTTTCAGTTACAAAAATGTCAATATTTTAAAAAAAAAACAGAGAAAGAGTTAAACACAGGATGAGATGGGAAAGATATTGAAACTTGGCTTTTACCTCAACAGAATCAATACAATGGAAAACATTTACTGATAGTTCACATGGCCAATAGGTTGTGTTTTTTTTAAAAAAAGCACTAAGATATTAAGATTTTAAATAATTGTGACTGCTTTTTAACATTAAGTAGCAGTGAATTATCTTGGTGAATAGCTCAATGTTAACATGTCACAATCTGTTTTTAATTTAGTTTTGATTACTGATGGTTTCATAAGTAGATAAGTATGCAGTCAAAAAAATCAAACAAATATTTCTGCTCAAAATCTTCAAAATTGTAGAATGCTCTGGATCAATTTTCAGTTTTTAATCTAGGAAACTTAATGTACTTTTCCAACTGATATGTATAGTATTCTGAATTAAATCATTACACACGCCCATATAAATATTTGAATCTATTCATTTGCATGAGTATGATAGATTGGTAGGTTTCTACAAAAGAAAGAACATTTGTATAGAGTCCTTAAGCAAATTGGTACAGATCTACCTGATCATAAGAAAACAAATTATATTATTTTTGAATTCCACTTAAGGAGAAAAATATTATCTAAATTAAACTCTAAAATATATAACTTAATTTTGTAAAACTGCAAACATCTTATATATTTGACAACCAATAAATTATTAGACAATACCCTCTGTTTACACAAAACTGTGCAATTAATTATGACATCACTTGGTCAGCATTAATTTGTTACAAGTTGCTCATAACTTGTCCTTATAAATAGTTTTTAAAGGTCAGCAAATATTGTGTGTAGGAAAAAAATCTTTTTCATAGAATATTTGTTAAACAAATAAATGATAGCAATATACTGTATTTTATAGCAGTGTCATGTAAATCCTATATGTTCCTTACATAAAAGAATATTTATCTAGAGCCATTATGTACTGCTGAACATCAGTTTAACACACAGTTCTGCAATAAAAATTATACTTATAGTTACATCCTTCTGGAATTTTCCCTCAAAGAATGAAGTGACCAGAAATATGTTATTTAAGAGTAGTTGCCAAGTTACATTTTGTTTGTAACATTTGGATAGTAGGCAAATGCATTCTAGAAGGGTTTTTTTTTGCCAGGAAATAGAGTAATTCTTCCACCTAAGTGATAGTCATTCACGCTGTATTAGCTAAAGCTGCACCCCAACCTAGCAAATGGAATATTGGTTTAATCAGTAACAGAGAGAAGTGGGATGAGTATAACTTTGCTATCTCCCTAAGACTATTTGGAATGTAAAACTGTCATCTATGTCCACAAATACCATTTTATTTATTTATTAAATTTTGCCACTGCCCATCTCCCCCCAAAGGGGGGACTCTGGGCAGTTTACAATAAGGATATTTTCAAAATAAGAAGCTTGATCACATGTTCTTTCTGAATTCAGAGCTTCTCAGGCAAAGTAACAGGACATATTCTTTGTAATGTGGTAGTCAAGCACAAATTTCAACTGAGAGAAACAAGGAAAAGTCAAACTCAGGAAACCCAAAGAAGACTGAGGTACTGTGAAACCAGCCAGGTAGAAATTACCAATACGGTAAACTAAACACTTGCAGGGCCAGGGATGCAAAGCAATGCATGGGTGAGCAATGTAAGGAATTTATAAAGAAAGTATGTCTATAGGAAAAAGGAACTTACATAGAAATAGGAAAGGATAGCAACTAGTCATGGTAAAAATGTTTGTTGTGTTGTTGTTGTTAAAAAAGAAGAGAGCTTGAAAAGTATGGCTGAAATTGTAAAAACTAAAGAAAAGAGTAAGGACTCCTTCATCAGCTGTACTGGTGCAACTCACAAAGCATTTCACAGGCTGTGTAAATTAAAGGAGATCAATATTGGATTGACCAGCATCATGTGCAATTTGGCCCTAAACTTTCAATACATATACAAATAAGCTCAAGCGTATTTCTAGCCCAGGACTGGGGAATATGTGGCTTTTGGTTGCAAAAAGTGTTGCCTAAAGAACTTTGTTCTTCCTACCAGCCACTCAATCATTTGCCAATGGGCAAAATAATTCCTTCTGTCACTAACAGCAGGAAATGAATAATCTATCCCCACTAGCTACAGGAAGCTTAAGCAGTATTTTCAAGACAGAAGGGGTTAAAGCTGTCTTCTTA
This sequence comes from Candoia aspera, assembly GCF_035149785.1. Taxonomy (NCBI): domain Eukaryota; kingdom Metazoa; phylum Chordata; class Lepidosauria; order Squamata; family Candoiidae; genus Candoia; species Candoia aspera. Next base: position 284,833,178 of record NC_086153.1, on the reverse strand, counting down.
AACTAAAAATCATTGGAAGGGAGACTTTCTCTTCCATTCCAGCAATCTAGCTCAAAATTATTGCCCCCCCCCTCAGAACCCAACAATCTAAGATCGTTGTGAGGGAAGGGAAGATGAAAAGATGCACCAGGGAGGAAACGGGATTGATACATACTTATGGTTTCTGTGAATTGTGGGGAAGGGGGGAGGTAGCCCCTAACTCAGCAACCCATGTGGTTCTCAGAGCCAAGAAAATAATCTCTTTGTAGGTCATCTCATGGAATGACTGTGTCTTGAATCTAACTTTCTGTGATGGTATTTGGAAAAGAAGGACTTTCATCCCTATGCTGACTCATGAGGCAGAAATGTAGAGGTCAGGCTAAAATAATTTATTTCTGAAATTTTACAACAAGATCTCTCCCTATAAAAACAGATGTAACTAGATGCAATAGTTAAGATAACCTGTTCTGTTTTTCTATAGATGTAGAAGGTGAACAGAGATTGTATGTCTTCAAAGCACACAGGATGAAGTTTTGCACTCCCGGTGCCAGCTGAAGAACATGAGTGGCCTAGAAACATCATAAAGGCCCCACAAAGGCAATTTGCACAGAAACTGCTACCAGCCCTGTTGCAGTGTTTGTGATCCCATTCCTTATAGAAATATAATTGTTAGGGCTATGCAGCTTTTCAGATCCAAAGGAAAAAAGATGCTTCAAAGCACCTAGAGGACTTCATGTAGAATTTTTTGCAATGCTTTAAATTAGGTACAATGACTTAAAGTCCTATACAACTGAGGTGCAATCTGAGAAAAATACATGCTTGTGTATGGAACTGCAAGTAGATACTACATATTCCCTATGTATTCTCTGAACCATTTTTTCGTCTCTGAATTGAAATTGCTGCACAACCCTAATAACTCTATCAGAAGGATATTCACAACAATGGGAAGAAAGCGGGAACATTCTTGCTCATGCAGCTTGACATTTTAGTGGCCAAATGTATTATAGAACATTTTAAAACTCTGTCCAATTTTCCCAATTCTATTCATTTGACAGGGTAGAGAAATCAAAGTACAAATTTGGCCAACTTTCTTTTACTCTGAATATAAAGTCTGCTTGGAATCTAGCTTGACTCCTGGTGACTCTGTGGACATGTCAATGTAGTTTTTTCTGGGCAACAATACACTACTTTCTTCTAAAAAAATTTTTCCACATCCTTCTGTAGCTTACTATCATGTAACTTCCTAATGGTCTCCTGTCCTGTATAGTGTTTCAAGATCAGCTCAGGCTGGCTAAGTGCTGCCATGTGACACAGGCTGTCATTCTCAACATAGTTAATTTAATTGCAGCAGGATGACATTTTGCACAAGCCATATTTTGTGCCACCTCAGCTAAACACTATTAGAAGATTAAGGGACCATAAATGAAGTTTGATTTGTTCCCCACTTTCTTCAGTTAAAAAGTTTTAAAATCTATATATTACATATAAGGATCTAGAATTGTACTGGCACATCATTTTCAGCTTTTAATTTCTTTTAGAAAAGGTTCCAAGTTCTTTTTAAGTATCTAGAAAATGACTACTAATAATATTGCTAAAGCTATTTGTAGGAATTCACTATCCTGCATAGCACTGCTCCCTTTACATGATAAGCAAGAGTAAAATAATTGTTATTTACACAAATGGTAATGGATTGCATATTTGATGCATCAGGGAAATTTCTTTGTTCACAAGAGTAATATACTTATCTGTTTCATATATCCTTATTCTCACTCCACTGCTGTGTAATATTTGTACCAATGGTATTTAAGGGAAGTTTGATCACTGTCATTTGACCAATGTAAGTAGTTCTGTACACTAAGCACTTAAGGGAAAACTGGGATGTATATGAGCATATTAGAAATCTCATTCAGTTATTGTAATCTTTAGGCATGCCAGAGTTCATTTTCAACTTCTATACCTCTCATTTTGAAAGGATAGTAAAATATGTGTCAAGGTGCTTCCAAACATCCCACACCAATGTTCAAAATCCCCCCTTCCCTTCCCTTCCCTTCCCTTCCCTTCCCTTCCCTTCCCTTCCCTTCCCTTCCTTCCTTCCTTCCTTCCCTCCTTCCTTCCTTCCTTCCTTCCTTCCTTCCTTCCTTCCTTCCTTCCTTCCTTCCTTCCTTCCTTTTGACATGTTTTGAAATCAGCAATTTATCCAAGGTTAGATAGTAAGTGTTGAACAAACACTTGATACAAAACACCAACAAGAATTTACAATGACATTGCTCAGAAAATATTGAAATAAAGCAACCTAAAGTTACATATATTTCAACCAGCTTAGAATCAGACCCCCACAATTCTATGTGCATGCATAATTTGCAAATTCTGTGTGCAAATAGAAAGGGCATTGTGAGTCTTTGTTAGAAACCAATCATCTGTGCTTCTTGCTGCATGTTAAAAAGCCCCATAGCATATTTCCTTACATTTTACTTTAAATCTCTTTCATAGATACCCATCAGTAGATCTTTAGCACACAGATGTGAAAATGATAGATGAGATGCGATTCATCTGTACATGTTTATTAGCACTAGGATTTTACCTTAGGCTATTGGCTGAAAAGCTGGTTTGGTAATTCTTATTCAAAGCAGATTGATATGCTGCTATAGAGAGCTCTACTCATTGATGCAGTCGTGTGGCATCTACACAATTAACTTTCCTTCATTGAACATCAGTGGCATGTTAAGTTTTTCCTACCAACCTCTATGGATGCATATAATCTCATCACAATATATGAAGCATGTCCAATAAAAAGAACATTGATGAGTACTTTAGCTCAGTATTGCACCATGATTTTATATGGGCTGGACCAAAGAAAAATGAAATTTGATTATTAAAAACAACCCTATTCCTCAACCTGCTACTTCCTACAGTATGTTCAAATTAAGTACAAAGAATTTATATTTGTAAGATCTCTAAATTAACTCCTATATGATTTAGGGGAAAAATAGTATTACCTTAAAAACACTGCATTACCATAAACTGAACATTTATTAGAAATCACACTCCTTTAAACCTATATTTTAGCATTCCTTATTTTGTGCCTTCCTTCAAATAACTTTTTCATCGATTTATATTGTGTACATATTAATAAAACCCAAATAATCTACTAATTTTCTTTTCTCTGACCACTGTTATACATATTTTAAACATATTTCGGACCACTCGAAACCCATCACAACCATTCCTCTTGTAGGTCACATGGGTTGGCCCCAGATTTATGCTAAACAGAGTTGCACTGGCACTGCAAGAATGTGCTTCAGAGGACAGAACAATGTTATATACAATCCTAAGCATTCATTTAGTGTGGCAAACTTTTGAGCATAGTGTGTGAGGTTTGAGTCTGACCTTGACTCTGAAAACGAAACTTATCTTGAGCCAGAAGGGGAAACGAAATGTATCAGGAAAGAGCTGGGGAAATAGAAACTTGTAGTGGCTCAGCAGAGTGGGAGAATTCGGAGACACTGATTGGGCAGAATCCAGAGGGAGGTTTGAATTCTCCAACTGGTGTGGGAGAAAGGAAAGCGGAGAAGCATGCAAAGCAAAAGGCAGCCCAACTGGCTACAGAGGAGAAACAGGGCAAAAAGGATCACATAAAAAGGCACCAGTGCCAGGAGCAAACTGCTGGAGACAACCATTCTACTGCGCTTATAGCTTTGACAGGAGAATCCTCGCCAGGAAATGGAGCCATGCCTGTAGCCAACACGGAATCAGTGCCAGCTCCCTCTACCGATGCAGACCTACCACCTTCGCACCCAGATCCAGCCGAGTCCAGCCTTGCATCTGTTCCACGTCTCATCTTGCCACTCCAGTCGAGTCCAGCCTTGCCTCCGGTACCAAGCCTCATCTTGCCATTCCAGTCAAGCCCAGTCTTGCCTCTAGTTCCAAGCCTCGCTTTGCCACTCCAGCTACATCCAGCCTTGCCTCCAGTTCCGAGTCTTGTCTTGCCAATCCAGCCATGCCCAGCTTTGCCTCTAGTTCCAAGCCTTGTCTTGTCGCTCTAGCTAAGTCCAGCCTTGATTCCAGTTCCAAGCCTTGTCTTGCAGATCCAGCCAAGTCTTGCCTTGCTTCCAGTTCCAAGCCTTGTCTTGTAGATCCAGATGAGTTCAGCCTTGTCTCCAGATCCAAACTTTGTCTTGTTGCTCCAACAGAGTCTTGCCTAGCCTCCATCGCCAAGCCTAGCCTTGCCTCTGTGCTGCATCCTGCAATCAAACCTCAAGCTACCTCCTTGACATGCCCTCTAGCCACACCCGGCCTTGCTGATTCATTGAGAGAGTTAGCCGAGTTCTGTCTTGCTGTGTTGCCACAATCTCCTGCTACCCTTGATCTGGCAGCCTTGCCCTGTGTTCTTCCATTGCCTGGGTGGACCTGATTGAATCAAATTGCCTATTAATAAGAACTCTTTTCTGTTGTAAATAATTGGTTGTAAATAAAGATTTCCCTTTTATAATCCTGCCTGGCCATCTCATAGTCTGAAGAGGACATAGTGTGGGCATCTCAGGCCTAGAACTATATATGATCATGGCAGAAAACCAATGGCATTATAGTTAACAATTATACATTTGCAATTTCTAACATATAAAGCTGCACTGCCTAGGTTGCAAATGCAGTAGTTTTGAAAATCCTGAATTAATCACCTATGGTTAAAAATCTGTATGATTTTGATTTTTTAAAACTTAAATAAACTGGAAACAATAAAATGAAGATAAGGTGGGGGAGGGGGAGGAAAGAACCAATTGTCAAGAATTATTAACCTTATGGAACAATAACAGCCGGAAGGAAAAATAGCATTCAAAAGATCCATGTCAGAAGAAACAGGTTTAAAACCTTAAGATATATGGATCTGCACTTGGAAGGAAGAGGGAATATTAAATATATGTACAAGAACACAAAATCACATCCATGATGCTATTTTGTACAGGATAAAGTATTTTGTACTCAACAGCATCAGTTTCTGCACCTTCCCAGCATCATAAGAAAATGCATATATCACAGGGCTACTGAAATAAAGTAACGTTCAGCCCTAGAGGGCACAGATTTCGTCTTTATGTAAATCAGTGCCTGTCACTGCATGCATGATTCACTGCTCAGAGTGTACTCTTCTGTGACGAATGAGTCCCGCTTAATTTGGCAGTGATTATGCGGGTTGCTGGCCCTCTAAACCCCTTTGAACTCGTAATTGCTGCTGGTTTAAATAATGAACATTAAGGGATGGTGGATTCATAAAACTGTGGATAATTACAATTTTTCTTTTCTTTTTCTTTTGTTTTTTTAATAGAAGAAAGGACTTCTGAGGCCATTGATAACTGTATCATTCTAGGCTGTTACCAAAATAAAGCTGCAGCCTTCTTAACAATATGGAGGAAAGGAAAGGAAGACAGGTGGGGGGAGAGAGAAGAGAGAGAGAATGAATGACTAGGATGCCAGTAGAAAAGGATGAGCAATGGCATTCATGAATATTCATAGCTAGTCACATCTGTAGCAGACTGCTTTCCATCTTTTCTTTTTTCCTTGATAGTTTAACACTGATGATCAAATATCAACCAAAGAAGTTGATTATGTAGTTTCACTAGGTTTCAGGATTAGTTATCTTTGCAAAGCAAACTGACGTTTTTATTTTCATCCCTGTCCAAAAAGGCGTATGATTTTTTTTTAAAAAAACCCAAACATCTTCAATTTTTGTACTAGTTTTTTTAACAAAGTTTGTTTTTTCTTTAATATTCTTTTATTAAAAAATTAATCATTTGCCTCTCTCTTGAACTGGAAAAGGTAGACAAAGTGGATAAGAAAGAGCATCCACAGAATAAGTATTTCTGGAATATACAACTTCCATTTATTTATGTTATGATGTTATGTGATGTTATGTATTTCTTGCCTAACTTTCCACACTCTAGATGCTTTAAGTATCAGAACATACTATCCCATGTTGCCTTTCTGATCTATTTCTGGCATTAAACTGTTGAATCATGCTGTAGACTAAACACTTTTTCTGCAATAAAATTGTAATCTATACATATTTATTTGGGAACAAATCCCATAGAACACAGTAGGGCTTACTTTTTAGTTAAAATGCATAGAACTGCAATGTGATATACTTTTACAGTCTTGTATCCTTTTTGTTATTTTTCAACTACAGGCAACAGATTTTCTTTCTTCTTCCTCCCCCTCTCCCTTTTTGTAATATTTTGTCTGTTGAAGTATTATGGATAGTTGAAAGCTTGTACACTGTTTATGCCATTCAGTTGGTCCTAACAAAAATTTTAAGCAAACTTTAATATTATTTTTGATGGATGAACAGACCAATAAAGGCTTTTTAACACATTCTGTCTGGCACCAATATTTAATTCTTGCATCTCCAAAAACAAAGCCGAATGTTTCTGAGAATTTTCCATTCAATGTGAAATTGCTAGAACCTATCCATCTTTACTAGTAGTCTTTTCAAAAGGGCTATCTGCCCTATACTTAAACACTTTATCATCTTTCTTTTATGTAATTAGGTTAATTCAATCAACTGTCATTTATTGAATAAAAATTGATATTTTTATGTTTTGTGGTACACATTAACCTTCGTACCAGAAAATCACATTTTAAAGATGTGATCTTAAACAACAAAGTTACTGGGAAATAAGCCTCACTGTATATAGCGGGAATTAGTTTTAAGTAAACTTGCATGATTGTGCCACACATATATAAGTTTATAGGAACATAGTGTATACAATTACCCATATTTATTTCTGTAAATAATACAACAAACTTGCAACTTTTTAGAGACAGAAGACATGATAGTTTATATTCTTCATGATAAATATAAAGTAAGCAACTGGCAGGTAACACACACAAAATAATGCAATGTTTTTTTTTAATTAATTCTAATCTTATCAGCAAATATTTAAGATCTAGAATACAAGTATACTACCTTGTCAGCCTTCAAGTATTAGAATCACAGAACAGATCAGAACAAAACCCTTCTGGCCAAAATTCTAGTAATTTTGTTTAACATACTTCTTATTGTTAATTGCTATTCCATCTCAGAGTAGCATTTAGATTCTGTAACTATGAACCAGTTATATAGGATGGGAAAAGGTATGTGGACAGATAAGATCCACCACCTGCTTACTTGACCTTTCCCTTCCTGGGTGGACAGGACTGACTCCATGTCAGTTGAGGAAGGAATGTATTCCCTCCTGCCTACAAGAAGCAATAGTAAGATCTTTACTAAAGGAACTCCCCTTAACTTGGGAGATATGCACAATAAGCTTAAATATTTCATTTCTGGAAAGGTGATCAATAAACAGGTGACTTCACATTCCTGAATGGTACTGATTTTCTAAATCCATTTCAATAGGGATATGGTACTGAAACACTCTTTTGTCCCCTTGGAAGATGTCTTATGCCAAAAATTTATTAGAAGGAGTACATTCCTAATAGTTTTCTTAGAGCTCTTGGCCATTTTTAATACTATGATGGTGTCCTTCTAGATCACCAGGCAAGACTGGGCTTTGTGGTCTTGGACCATGTCCAAAAGGTGGAGCTGAGGGACTACTGTTTACAATGCAGAGCATTCACACATGGTGTCTCACAGGATTCCATGTTGATTTCCATACTGTTTAACTGCTGAGAGAGGTCATTTTGAGTTTTGGATTGGGGTGATGTTCTTTATTATACTGAAGTTGGCATCTCTCAACATTGTCTAAGTTCAGTAATGGACAAAATGAGGAAAAACAAGTTAAAATTAAATCTAGGCAGCAAATTAAAATTAAATCAAATGGAAGACAGTACATAAAAATTGTGAGTAAATAGAAAATTACAGTTTCTGTAAGACTGCAGTTCAGCCTATTTGTGATGGAACTGCCCTATCACCCAGAAAGAGCACTCTGGTAATATCTTTGATCTTCAGCTATCACTGGATTCACAGATGGTAGCTGTGGCAAGGACTGCCTTTGCACTGTTAGTCTAATGTGCCAGCTGAGCATCTTTCTGAGCTGGCTGAATTGGGCAATAGTTACCCATGCCTTGGTTGCATTCCACATTGACTAATACAATGTGGTTCACATGAGGCTGCCCTTGAAAAGGGTCCAGAAATTACAGCTGATGCAAAATGCAGCACTAGGCAACTAACCAGGGACCAGATACATAGATCATACAATGACTGTACTGAAAGATGTGACTTGGTCGCTAACTGCTTACCAGGCATAATTCAAAGTGTGGGTATTGATCTTTGAATCCCTAAAAGGCTTACGGCCTGACTATCTAGGTTTTTCCTTATACAAACCTCTATGGTGATGAGTAAGTAAAATTTGGTGGTAAGTAAGTAAATTTTCCAGACCAGTGAACCCATCTGAAAATTTGAGAGCATGTTATGGGTGTTCTTACTATATGCTGCCATAGGAAATAAATTTATCTACTTATCAAATTACTGCTATGGATGACCAATTCACCAGAATTCAAAAATCTTGCAGCTGTCCCTTGATAATTATACTAGCTTCCTGGATGCATCCTTTATTCCTAAAAGAAATGTTTTCTTTGGAGATGTACCTACCTGTCAATAAATAATAATAATTATTAACAGGTAAGTACATCCCCAAAGAAAACAACTGACTGTAGCTACTCAGTATGTTATTTTGTAAAAATATCAGTAGATCCCATGCAGGTCACAGAGGCATTCTTGGGAATGCAAATGATACTAAATGCTGACGTTTTGCTATTTATTTTGATTTATCTTTCGTTTTAAATATATATTTTTAAAAATCAATTAAGCAGAGCAAAGGGAAATGCCCATAGGCAAACTGGTGCTTACAACTGCCAGGTTGCCTTCTTCTCGTCTACACACATTAAAGATGTAACTAGCAGCTCTAATTTATTAATTTTATTCAGATATAAACACAAATCATACAATATAACGACTTTGAGTGGCTTTAGTTTTTTTCTGTTTCATTTCAAATCCAGATCATTCCTCTAATATATCATGCTAAAAGTGATGTATTGGTTTCAAAAAAGTAGAAGCTGAAACACAGAGCACACCTGCATTAAAAGCATTTATGGTTAGGATTAGGGTTACATAAGTAATTTCTTGATCATATAGTCCAGAACTTTGATACAGTTTGTACTCTGTAACTTGTCTTATATTCCTGAATTATCTGCTCAATATATGCTTAATGCCTTTAACATGGATCATTGATTTCCCTTGGAATTATTCAATGTAATATTATGTTTTCTACAAAGTTTTCTAAATGGTTTATTTTTCATATCTGTACATATGTATGATATATATGTGATTTGACATATAGTCCAAAAATAGATAACCTTTTATCACACTTGTTAGGATTATGTTAAATTGATCTATAGTTGCCTGAAATCATGTGTAAGAGGCCTGAATATATATTTGACAGCTATAAACCTCCCTATATGTTCCTCACCTGACTGAGCATTTGCCTCTGCTTCCTTTGTTTTTTGTATCAAGGCTCTCTCATTTGTACATGTCATGCCTCAGTTGTTTGGACTGAGGTATGTTGTTTTAATTGTGCATAAATGCATGATTATGGGTGATATACAGGAATGTAATGCAGAAAGAATTGTTGAGAATTACAATACACAGCTGTTAAAATGGATGCATTACAAACAACAGTACAATGCAAGTGGAACATTAGTCCAACTCCCATTTCCTCAGTACATTTGTTCAAAATTTGTAATTTCAATTAAAAAAAAAAACCATAAAATGCCACTGTTTCAAAATTTTGTCACCAACACACCATTAGAATATTGAAACAGATGAATGCAACATCCATAAGTGAATTTTAAGTAAGCTATTGGCTAATTTCAGTTTTTTGAATACCATAGAAACAGAACCATTACTTTAAGTAATCAGTGTTAAAATGTATACACAATAACATAAAATAAACAGGTTTTACTGCTGCTTGACTGAAGCTATATAACAAAAGTATACAGAGCAGTGTGTCCAAATCTAAGAAATCCTCACCTTATTTATAATTCAGAGAAGTGATAAAAACAGTCAGTTCCTTATGTCTATATCTGAATCTCAATCCCAATTCAGCAGATGGCAACACAGCACCCACAGGTATCATGGCATAGATGAACCTCCCTAGATAGCATCTACAGGACCCTAAGTATGACTAAAAGTTAATGTAAAAAGTCAGAGAGAGCTAAAATCTCATAAAATTTTGTACTCTCAGCTGAAATCCCACAAGATCTTGTGCTATTGCAGCCATTTTAAACAGTCTTGTTTTACTTTGCAATGACACCAAAATCTTAAAGTTGCCAAATCTGTCTTAATTTATAGCAGAGTATAATGATCATTTATAAGACCTTTTAGATGTTGCTAAATCTGTTGCTGAAATACAGAAATTATGAAGCCAATTGTCTAATATAGCCAACACAGAATAACCAGAAAGTGCCAGATCTGAGCTAATCATAAGCACAAATTAAATTGCCATCAACAAAAGAAAGCTGGGAAATGTCCAGCACAAATTCCTTATTCATTGTGAATTTCTTATTCCTGGATTATTTTTCAGTATTGACAATTTAAAAAAAAATCAACATTAGTATTTGTTCAAAGCAAATTTCTCTATGGAATCATCATATAAAATATTCACATTTGACTTTGGAGAGTCAAGAATATATAACTCTCCGTAATTCTCAAATATTCTGTGTTTTTTAAAATATTCAGTAACAAGATGCTCCATTTTCACTTTTAACCAAATATAATAATCTTCAACCATTTTAGTGACTTATAGAAAAGCATTTCATAAGAAAATTGTAACTAAGTTCTTTCACTTGCACAAACTTTTATGCAAAACCTTAAACACATCATTTTTTAAGAGGAGAGTTTACAGACTATACTCACAGGTCATGCTAACTCAGGGATTTTTAAGAACAAGTCACAGTTGTAGGTTCATACAAAAATCTAAGCAAAAAACAAAACAGAACACCAAACTATATTATGACTATGGACACATCTACATTTAACATTAAAGCTGCTCTTGTCCTCACAGCAACCTAAACCTAAACTGGCTTTAAAAATCATGTCACTTTGGGAACAGCTTGTAAGGTGCTATTATGTCCTCCCATTGCACAATTCCTTGTTGCTGTACCACTCTGTTCCTGGAAGGCAGTTTTCAATTACTTTCCTACCAGTGGCCAGGTCTTAGTGCAGTTATATTCATTTATATCTGTAATATTTATATTTATACATCACACATGTACATACCTATATGGAAAATATATCTATACAAATTAAAATTATATATATATATTCAAATATATATGCATGTTTGTTTGTTTATTTATTTCTCAAATTTATACTGCTGCTCATCTCCCCCCACAGAGGGACTCTGCGCAGTTCACAATAAATCAGTCAGTTAAAAATTAAAAACAATAATCATAATAAAACATCATATAATACAATATAAAAAGAAAAAGAAAAAAGAAAAAAACCAGATGGCTACAAACGATTGTAAATACAGGGGAAGCACTCTAAGTTGCCAGCCATCCCCAAGAATGATTATACCCCCCTCCCCACCCAAGGCCCGGTGACAGAGCCAAGTCTTCAGGGACTTTTAGAAGGTCATGAGTGATGGGGCTAGCCTGATCTCCGGTGGCAGAATGTTCGAAAGTGTGGGTGCCACTGCAGAGAAGGCCCGCTTCCTGGACCACGGCAACCGGAATTCTTTAGCTGACAGGGTCTGTAACATGCCCTCTCTGCATGATTGGGTGGGACGGGTTGATGTGATGGGGATGAGAGGGTCCCTCAGGTAGCCTGGACCCATGCCATGTAGGGCTTTAAAGGTGATAAACAACACCTTGAATTGGACCCAGAAGCAAACTGGTACCCAGTGCAGCTCGCGCAACAGTGGTGTCACATGCACCGATCTTGAGACACCAAGAATTGCCCGCACAGCCACATTCTGGACCAGCTGTAGCTTCCAGATACTCTTCAAGGGTAGACCCATGTAGAGTGCGTTGCAAGAGTCTATGTGGGAGATGACAAGGGCATGAGTGACTGTTCGAAGGGCCTCCCGATCCAGGAAAAGGCATAACTGGCACATAACACGAAGTTGTGCAAAGGCCCTCCTGGCCATGACTGCCACCTGCTCTTTGAGCAGGAGTCGTGAGTCCAGAAGGACCCCCAAGTTACACACTGGGTCTATCTGGGGCAGTGCAACCCCATCCAGAACCAAAGATGACAATTTCCTGGATACAGAAGAGCCGTTAACCCACAGCCACTCTGTCTTACCAGGGTTCAGCTGAAGCCTGTTGTTTCCCATCCAGACCCCCACAGCCCCCAGGCACTGAGAGAGGGCAGTCACAGCATCACTTACCTCATCCGGGATGGAGATGTATAATTGGGTATCATCAGTGTGCTGATGATACCTCATCCCGTGGTGACAGGTGATCTCACCCAGTGGTTTCATGTAGATGTTAAAATAGGAGAGGAGAGAGAATCAAACCCTGCGGCACCCCACAAAGGAGGGGCTGAGGGTCGGACTTCTCACTCCCTATGAACACCGACTGGGACCGGCCCCGGAGGAAGGAGGTAAACCAGTAGAAAACCACACCACCCACCCCCAACTCCCTGAGCCAACCCAAAAAGGATACCATGGTTGATGGTATCGAAAGCCGCTGAGAGGTCTAGAAGAGCGAGGATGGATGCACTGCATAGGGAGGCACGCAGCCATTTTTAAAACAAAAATCCCTTTCTTGCCATCCAGAAAAGGTTTCAATACCTTCTAGACCTCCCTTTACCATCAGTGCTAAAACTGCACAATGGCTAAGAGGTCTGCCTAGAATGAGAACTTGCTGGTTCAAAAGCAGGGTTTTCAAAATTACTATTTTCTGTCCTCCACTTAGCTAGCTGGCCTAGCTAGCTGAGAGATTTAAAAAAAGGTACAAAGTTACAACCAGCTCTTTTACCTGACTTGAGGTGAAACAGTTTCACACCTGGCTGTGTGAAACCCTTTTCCTCAAGTGATTGGAAAAATAATGTAACGATGCAACCATGCACTTTTTCTAAATAAAGCTAACTAGCTGTGAGAACAAAATAGTAATTTTAAAAACACAGTATTTTTCCTGAACCAGCAGCCTCTTACATACTAGGTAACACCACTGTGCTATTTTAATGCTGATAATAAAAAGATTAGAAGCTCATTCATTAAGATAACTATTGTCTTAGTTGAGAGAGCATTGCTTTTTCTGTGAAGTAGCCTGCTATCCAAGTAAGACACTCCAGCTAAAACAGAGGAGAATACTTGAGGCAACACAGGAAGGTAAGACTGCTTTCAACCTCAGCAGCAAACATACCTTGAGGTCAAATTTGCACTAGAAGACAAGTAAAAATGAATGCCCCCTATTTCTGCCATTAAAAGTGGTTGATGTCCCATTTTGGCAATGACCCACTAGACAGTGTGGATAAACTCTTAGTATTACATGTGAATCAGGTCTACGCTTGCTATAGACTGCAGCTTTTGTGGGCACAATTTTTCCAGTGTTATTAACACAATTCCAAAACACTGTGACACTGTATGCAAGAAATCTTCTTGAAGATTTTTGAACCTTCTATTACATCAAGGGTGTTTGGTTGTAGCATCACATTTTTCTCTTTCTGTTCTCATTGTTCTTGCCTTTAATCTTTTTTTTTTGTATGATATTGCATTTATATTATGGTTGTGAGCTGCCCAGTGTCATGGTTTTAAGATGGGCAGCCATGTAAAAATAAAATAAAATAAAATAAAATAATTAAGTCAAATATGACTCTGTGGCGGATATAACCCATTAGTTCTTATTTCATTCCTTCCTTTGGGGATATTCTTTGTTCAAACAAACCATACAGAGCAAGATTGGTCTGATAACTAAATATGGATAATAGTCATATTAATTCTTAATTAGCTGGTTTATGTTTTTGGTTTGTTTTTATGCAACATACCATAGTTTTCTGTTGGATGTAAATACTGTATTATCTCTATCTGATATGATTAGTGAAAAGGGGAGAACTAAGAGGAAACAGCTGTATGTACAAAACTAATTCACTTTGTAGTTTAATACACCATGGTTACTAACTTTGCTAACAGGCATGTTCTTTGAACCCAAGCTTGTGTTTCTGATATTTCGACTTAAGCTCTTTAAAAAATCTACATAAAAATAATAGGTCAGAACTGATTCACTAGCTTTAGCACATAATTAAATGCCATAAATACATTTGAAGCTAATGGCTATTTGCTTTATATGTCGCATTCTAAAATAATAAAATATAAAACATTAACCATGTCTTTATAAGGATCCACTAGTTTGGAATTGCCATGGCAAAAAAAAAAGTCTATAGTAGGGTTTCTGCTTCTGGATTCCTATATAATAATTACTAATAGTTATATGCCAATTGATTTTGTTACCCTAGTTGCCAGAAATAACCAGAATGCACAAATGCAATCAGAAAACGTCAGTGGAAAATATTATTCAGTGGACAGCAACACTAATTCCTATGTGATTACCATGAGATGAAATGTTTATTGCACCTGAAAAATATTTATTTATATTTATTTATTTATATTTCAAATTTCATCACTGCCCATCTCACTCAAAGTGTGACTTTGGGCAGTTAAATTAATTTAAATTAATTAAATACAAATGTATATCTATACTTTGTTTTTATTATGATATATATATATATATTCCTTGAAATATAAAAAGGAAATATTTATTAGTTCTACATAGATAATAGAAATATGAAAAAAGAAATATGAAATAGAGACATAACAGGACTAATAAAATATTATTTTGTTATTAGTACAGAAGTAATTTTTGGTTTCTGAAGAAAAAATGACATTTGTACTTCCTGATTCATACCATCTCTATCATAAAAATATTTTCATCTTTAATTATTTTAAAATAATTAAACAAGCTTTCTTATCAGTTTTGTTGAAGAAAATTCTAAAATTTTAACAGGACACTTTTGGTTTGTTCTTCTTACAATATTAAACAGTTACTATTTTTACAATAATTTATGTTTTATAAGTTGTCTTTCACTGTTTACATATGTTTACATATGATCTCACACCATTTCCAAATCATTAGTGATGACTGTAATGGTTATCCTAACCACACTATTCTTCTTTTTCCAGCTCTTCTACATTTTTAGTGAATAACGCCCTTAAAAATCCAGCTACACCAAACAACTTCTCTTTCATTCTGTGTCTCTTTCAGACATACCAGATTGGCCTTAGGCTAGTTTCATAATAAAACAAACAAACAAACCTGATATTCAGCATGAGATCCATAACTCAACCATCTCACTCTGAACAATACCTTTCATTATAGCAGTTCTATTGACTCCTTTGCTTGAAACAGTTTGAATTTCCCACTAGTTCACTTGTATGATATTTGGTCTCTTTTACTCTAGCTACCTTTTCCTAGAGAAAACCTAAAGGGCAAAGAGTAGAAAGCTCATCATGAGCCCTGAGGGATAGTTTGAAAGGAAAAAGGGTTGCTCAAGATCTAGTTTAGTATGAAATATCAACTTTCATCAGTTGACTATGTGGAGGGTCAATGGTCATCTAATTCGTTACCACTGTGCACTTTAGTGTCATCTTAGAAAATGAACTTTGCAGTTTTAACAATTTTTTTTAAAAAATCTATTATGAATGTGCATACTTTTTTTACTGTATTTTTCAACAATAAAATGCACTTGGTCTTTGTTGATATTATTAGTGCTAGAATATTTACTAGGCCATACAAACTTAAGATTTTTCTGACTACATCATGCTGGGAGGAAAAAAAAGTATTTGCAGATTTTCTTTTTAAAAAAACTTTGTATGCAGGACTAAGAACCAAGTATTAGTTTTGAAAAAGCAAATTAACTAAGATTAATGTTAATGTTGGGAAAGTGTCTACATAGTATACTTCAGACCCATAGTATACTTCAGACCCATCCTAAAGAGTAGGACTATTGAGCTGCCGATCGGAAGGTTGGCGGTTCGAAACCGCGAGGCGGGGTGAGCTCCCGTTGTTAATCCCAGCTCCTGCTCACCTAGCAGTTCGAAAACATGCAAATGTGAGTAGATCAATAGGTACCGCTTCGGCGGGAAGGTAACGGCGTTCCGTGTCGTCATGCTGGCCACATGACCCGGAAGTGTCCTATGGACAACGCCGGCTCCAAGGCTTAGAAACAGAGATGAGCACCGCCCCCTAGAGTCGGACTCGACTGGACTTTACGTCAAGGGAAACCTTTACCTTTACCTTATGGATCATTAGTTATCCTATAACTAATAGCTTTTGAGTTATACACAATAAAAAAAACAAATGAAGTCCAAAATACTTATTTTTAGCATAATTAAAAACATTAATTACAATCATCAAATGGGAAAATGACTAGCCAGTGTTGTAGAAAGTTCTAAAAGTATCAGAATCAAAAATAAACACAACATCAGAAAAAATCTAGACAGAGTTTAAAGTCCAACAAGAATAAAAATAGTTTTTTCTAGTCCTGAAAATATAACAAAGCCAGGTCAGATATATTTTGCCATTCTGCGTGATAAAGTATCCTGCTTCATCATGTAAGTGCATTCAAAGCAGACCACCTCAAATAGAATCTTCCAGATTTGTGGCTTTAAGCTGTAGAAGTAAATACCAGCTATTCAAAATGGACTAAATCCACGCTAGGAGTTTGTGGGCCACTGAGGGGTGGGGTGTGTGGCACTGAGTCAGCTGTACTGGTTAACCAAAGTGCTGAAATGCTGCACAGCATTCTCTCACTCAGTGAAAAACTGCCATGGGGCATCCATTTCAATCAGTTCCTCAATTGGCTAGCAAAAACTTCTGAGTGTGCACAGAACCATTGTTATTATGAGTGATATTTGACAGAGAAGGTCAATTTGAATCTGCTGTTCTACCACAGGAAATAGATAGACAGACAGACCAACAGATAGATGAAGTCGAGGCCAGATGTCTGTGACAGAGCCCCAGAGGTTACAGAATGTTAGAGGGTACTAGTATGTGAAAAAAGGTTGGAAAGAATTAATAATGGAGCTGCTTGTGGTCAAGTGTTGGTCCCAATGAGTGTTGGACTGTCTTGGAAACTTTTTTTTTGTCCCATTGCAGCACAGGAAATGGTAGTGATGGCAGCTTTGCAGGTTATCAGAGAGTGGTGCCCAGGGAGTGTTCAGCAGGGTGTCTGGAATAGGTCAGAGAGCTAGTGAAGACCTGGAGCTGGTCCCAAAGCTGTAGAAATGGCCAAAGAGGTCCTTTGGAGAACTGGTGGCAAAGCAGCAGCCTTAGCAGCATCACTGCGTGCTGGTGGCACACAGTATTCAGGTAAAGTCATGTGAGTTCAGAGGCTGAGAAGAAGGGGCTGATGGTGTTCTCCATGTTGACTAAGTCACTAATGACAACTGCACAGTGGTGCCTGCTCCTATTGGCCAATTTCTAGCAAGCTCCAATGGTGACAATGACCTTGGTATGCCCAACCTTGTTGCAGAGAATGTATTTGGGCACCTGGGGTTGGGATGGCAGTGGAAGTGGTAGCAAGTTAGTAGTTCTGCAAGAAAACCAACCTGCATCCTAGGGCTACTGTGACTGTCCACAGGGATAGTGACCATCTTAGCCATCTTTCTGTCTTCTTTTTCCTTGCCCTGAACTACAAACTTAAGACTAAAATGGACCACAGTTTGCTTCTGCTCTTATGTTTCTGACTTGTGGCAGCCCTGGTGTCACATCTTTGATGTCTCCAGGCTTGAGAGAGAAACAGGATTGGAGTGTTTGGACTGGCAAACCTGACAGAAGAAGGTTTGGTGAGGAGGCACTGAGAGGGAGCTTGAGCTGCTCACCACTCAAGAAAAAAATGAGGAGCGGGGGAGGGAAAGGGATTTATCCTGCTCTGTCTGAGGGAATGCTAACGAAGTGTTGCTTCCTCTGACCCAAGGGATGGGAGGTTGGATGGACAGATGGGATGTAGCAAATGGCTACATTGGCTGGGGGCTGAATGGCAGGCAGCGCTAACCTGCTATTTGTGTGAATGTGTAGCAGTGTGTGAAAGGGCCCTTTGATGGGGAGGGGGGGACTGAAGGCCAGGGCTGATGGGTATTTTACAGGGGAAGAAGGCAGGCAGTGATATCATGGTGATTACTAGTATGATGTCAGTCTTCCCAAGGAGACCAGACAGGAAACACGACCAGATGAGCTAATTCTACTTTATTGTAAGGCTACATTAACAGAAGCTTGCAAGTCTGAAAGTACAATTCTCCCATCATCTCTTTTTACAGCCTGATAAGTTAGGGAGGATCCTTTCTGAGTTTCCTTCTGTGCACATTATGCAGCTATGGGCTCCCCCCCCCTTTATCTGATTGTTCCCTAGGGAGCATCTCTCCCCACCCCTGTCTCTCAAGGTCATTCCCACATACCATTACATATGGGGAGATAAGGCAGGAGACAGGATGGGCCACTTTCAGGGAAGGTAGCCCCCATGTTTGATACTAGTGCTGCATTTCATTTACCTGAGCTCAACCTCAAGACCTGGTCATCATGCTTCAGTGGCCCTGGTTTTTACCTGCTGCTTCTGAATGCCAGGTAGGTTTGTAATAAGGCATCCCTCATCCTTGATGTAATCATGGATAAGAGGGCCAACCTGGCATGTATTACTAAGACCTGGTTGGTTGCAGGGGGGGATCCCCTCTTGGAAATGAGTCCACCTGGGTTTTGGGTGTGGCATCAGCCAAGATTCTGGGACAGGGGGGTAGTACAGCTATTGTCATCTGGGAGGTTCTAGTGGCTTCCAGGGGTGCTGCTGTGCAGATAACTGGTTGTGAGTCCCTGTTTGTGGAGTAAGGCCATAGGGATCAGATGGGATTGTTACTTGGGTACCAGCCTCCCCACTACACCTCTTTGAATCAGATCATGTCTGTGTGGATACTCTATGCAAATAGCAAATTAAGGCCTCAATTGTGCCATGCATCAGAGCTTTAGGAACTAGCTCAAGTTTTCTCTGGAACACCACTGGATCCATTGAACATCTGTGGTGAAATGATCAAACTGGATCTTCCTCCCTGTGGTGGGGGTCAGCCACAGAAAACTCAAAAGCTAACGAAGAATTATATGTTTGTGACAAAGGACTGATGACAACTTCTAATTCCAGATCATGTGGCCATTGCTCTGAGATTTGAATCAGTTCACATCTGTTTGGACTCTCTACACCAGCCTTTCTTAACCTTTCAACTCCAGAGAAACCCTTGAAATATTTTTCAGGCCTCAGGGAAGCCCTGCACATTCAGGCTCAAACAGAGGCCAGAAGTTACAAAATTATTATATAGTTTCATGTGTAGACCTGTATATATGCATTAACTGTGTTCTTAAACTAAAAATAATGAAACGTACCTCTTTAATGTGAAGTTGCCTGAATTTGAAATAATTTTTAAATAAATTGTGATTTCCCAGGGAACCCCCAATGACCTTTCATGGAATCCTAGGTTTCCACAGAAGCCTGGTTAAGAAATCCTGCTCTGTACACATGGATCCCGGAAATCCACCTGGTTTTCAGAGGAACGTTGGGATGTGAAGTGACATTAGAGACGCCTAGATGTGATGGATCTTGGAGCTGAGGAAGGAGAGAGCACATTCCAGGGAGATAAGCATTCTCAAAGCATCAAAAGCCTTGGAAGGCTGACAAAGAAAGTTAGACTTGCTCCGCCCTAGAGTCCCAGGAGTATATTCCCCCTTAGATCAGTTAGGGTACCTTTAGTCTGGCAAAGTTCTGTATATGGCAAGAACCATAAAGAAACTAGAGTTGTAACTCCGACTCATTGTGGTTCTTTGCCAGTGTTCCTGACACTAGAGCACTAGGAAAATGAAAAGCAAGTCCAGCTGAACACAGGTAAGAGCACTTATTAAGGATTACTTGTGGTGATAAGGGCAGAAATATTTATTTCTCCACCTTATTGCGTCCATGCATAGCTGCCTGGTGACCCAGTTTTAGGTGACTCAGGGCCTCCTAGAAGGGCTGGGAGAGCCCTCCCAGATTATTCTAGGAATCTGTTGGATAAAGTCACTCAGATCCACTCAGAGTTGGACTCAGGCTGGTCTTATGGAAATGACTGAGATTTGGTCTTATCTGAAGCTGAGCTTGAATTTGGTAGTCCTAAGGAAGGGAACAGAATGTTTGAGGTGTTGAGTTCTGCCACCTGTGTGTTAGATCCATGTCCCTTCTGTTGGTCAAGGTCTCCCAGGAGGTTATATGTATCTGGCTCTAATAGTAATTAATTATTCTTTGGGGTAGGAACAAGGTCCACATTTCTTAAAGGAGGTAGCAGTGGCTCCCTCTTCAAAACCCTCCTCAAAAAGTCATCACTGGACCTAGCAATACCATGCAGCCTACCACATACATGCACAGGATACCTATGCCTCTAACAATAAAAATGACCTTGTAATCTTGAACCGCTTCAAGAACAGGTTGATGAAGTTCAAACCTTCCAAACACACAAACTACCCAACATTTTGTCTGGACTTAGTTTTCATTTAATGTCCTTTCAGTACCAGAATTCAATACCAGAGCCAATACAAGGTAGGAATCTCTACTTCTTTGAACTCATGAAGAGATAGAGCTGCATGTTATCAGCATACTGATGGTACAGTACACTAAATCTTCAGGTAATCTCACTTGTGTTTTAAGGACTCTTATTCTCATAAGCAAGGATTTATAGCCTACTGGATCCACTTAGACATTTTTCTTTAGATTTAATAACCCAAGTCATCCAATTATTTTCAAACAGACTAAGTCATGAACACATCCAGAGTTTCAACTTCTGAAACTTGTCATGCTCCCTGATTAAATGTTCCCAGAACACCTTATCTGACTCACATCCATCTTCCAGTGACCCATTTCAACCTGCGAATTGCCAGCAGGGAGGGGGAGTCAAGCTGGAGTGTGAATCATTTTGTTTGGGCTAGATGCTTCTTGCCCCAAGGTCAGCGGGAGAGAAACCGTTCCAGCCATCTGCCGGCACTGGAAGGAGGGGCACATACCTACACAGGTAGTGGGGGAGAATTGAAGCCTCTGTGATTTTAAATGTAGAAATGTGCGGGAATTGGCATTCGCAAATTTTTCCTTGTATTGGGTGCTTCGCTTCATTAAATAGATTTCTAGGCATTTGCTTATGAGTCTTGATTGAGTGAAAGCTTGAGCGATCCAGTCATCACAAAACTATGGAATCTAACTTGTGACAGAACCATTGCCTTTAAAATGTCTTTCAAGCTTCTTACAAGTTGTTATTAAGTATTCTATCAGATCTCACATAGGTCTCAGATACAGTAAACCTCTGAATCATTTTTAGTGAATGAAATATTAGCAGTTCAGAGAATGGTTAACTCCATTCTGTGTTTAAGTATCGATATAAATTATAGTGGTACAGAAGTAATAATCTGACCAGATACATTACCTCTGAAATAACTTCAAAATGTTTTATTTTAGGAATCCAAAGCAAATTTATTTAATTACAGTCAATGGTCAATAAAATAAAATATCTCAAAAACAATGATCAAATACTACAAAGGCAAACAGTATAAAACTAAGATAAAGTAGAAATTAGTAAAACAGTATAAAACTAAGATAAAATAGAAATTGAATAAAATAGGAATATATCCAGATTAGGACATCTTATGCTGTTTTATAGAAATTGCTGCAGATAGAAACTCAGCAACTGTATTGGTGATGGTAGCATTCCAATCTGCAAGTAGGAAATGGACTGCCTCTCTCTCACTAGAGACTGGATTTTTGTTAGAAAGCAGTAAGGGTATGTCTGCACATAAATAGGCACGGAAAGGACAACAGATGAACACAAGCAAAATGTTTTCTGGTTCATTCTGACCACAAGACAGCATTTCTCATGAATGGAATCCTACTGTACCTCCCATGCTGTGTTTCAGATGCTTTAATCTGCATGGAAACTGTTGTGATTCCACGGAAGCAAGAGTCCATGTTTGCTGACACTCCTACTGGTTTAAGCTCCTGTTTTCTAATGGTTCATTGGCCCCATTAATTCTCCTTGATGGCTTTTCATCAAGGTACACAGAAAAAAATCTCAGTTGATCTGTGTTATTAGGGCCTTTCCATCTACTCTCTATTACCCCTAGGTTCACAGAGACGTAAAGCCAAAATCCATTAAAGAGTCTTTGACATTGACCAGCAGATGGATTTGGGTGCTAAAGCCAACTGTCAGTAAAGGATTTCAGATTGGAAACCGTTTATACCCCCGAACTACTCATTCAACTTTGTTTGCCCAGCATACTGTAGAGGAGCCTTTTCTATGGCTTGTTTCAACACATTTCAAGAATCTACTAACAGAACTACATAAAATGGTGTGAGCAAACCTGATACTTAAATAGCTGACAAGTTTGGGTTCTGATCCCTAAGTTTTCATGTAATGAAACTTTCCCAATGTACAAAAAGTTCAAATCCTATTTAAGTCAGAAATTATATTGCATGCTGTAGTGCTGGAAATATCTCATTAGAACATAAGACATAGTTCACTACCCCAGATTCAAACCTTTCCATCATGTCAAGCCTTTGCTAATAGTAGACAGTGATGATGAAAACTCGTAATCAGGCAAGATTATTAGAAGCTGAAAAAGGGTGGGAGGAAGAGAGGAATATAGCTGATTTTCAAGGCACGTCTGTACTACATTACATTATTAGACAGAAAAGGAAGGCTTCTGATATGCAAATGATATCTTATCATGTACTGAATGGTATCCAGGAGAGATCCTAATGCAATCTAAGCTTGCTGGGATGAAGAAACAACCAAATAAATCCCCTACGGAGTGAACTAACCATTCAAATGGGACATGCCTGATTCAGGTTCCTTTCTAAGGACTATATAATTCAAACACTGAGCTCTTAGAAAATGCATAAGGCATAGACTTCAGCAGTAACGATCTCTGTATTAATAAGTAAGCATGTCTCAATAAACAGGAATCTATACTCTTGCTCTGTTTTTAATTATGTTATTCATGTCTCACTCTTAACTTTTCTCATGTCTATTTTTCAATCACAACCTATATATAAATTAGCACATATAATTAGTTTACAATAAATTGAATCTATTTATTTTATAGAAAAACTTGTTGTGACAGACTTATTACTCAGATACTGTTCTACTAGTTGAGTAATCAGGATACAAAATAACTACTTATTCTAAGGAAAAAGTAATTAAGTCTATCTGCTAAAGGGATTGTATTGGCCAGTGGAATGAACTCTTCCTCTATCACATTCTTTTAATTTGTTTTGGAGGTTTGAAGGATGCTTCAGGGCAGGCATGTGTGTTCCACTGCACAAGTAGAAACCTGCTTTCATGAAACTGGATATAGATTACCTTTTACTCTGAAATAGCATGTATTTTTCTACCAATATATCCATGGAGACATAAGATGCACATATATAAATGGAATTCTAGGAACCTAATAAAAATGCGAGCAAATTCCAGAAACAAAAAAGCAGCAGGCTAGCAGTACAGAAAAGACCTGTTCCCCCATTTGATGCGTATGTTTCCATGTCAACATCATATTAATTTTTATTATCTATCGTAAGTATGTTCAATGATAAATCATTTGATTTACCTAAATACTACGAAGTACTTTTAAACTTTGTACTAGAGCTACAGTTTTAACCACTGAAAATATTTTGCTGATCTAAAAGTAAATTCTATTTCAGAGATTTGCTTCCGACTAAAATATTGCTATGTCTGCTCACATACTACTAGTATGCACAATATTTCAATAGGGCAGAGTGCAGCTGTGACCCTTGAGCTTGTATCCTTCCTTACAGTGCGTGTAATGTGAATCAGTAGCTATGTATAGATACCGTTGCTCATAAACAGTTATTTGTATAGCCAAGGAAAGGGTAAAAAACTGACACTCAGTTCTACATAGAACTGCAGAAATTTCATATACTGTCATGCAGAATGAAAACTCATGCAAGATTTGTTGTCACACAATATTCTACAGTATGACTGACCTTCTGGGTATACTTTTTCACAAATAGGATGCAGAAACAAATCTATTCAATGAATAGTATTAATTGAAATGTAAAATACCTCTGAAATCAGGCAATACTTTAAATTAATATATTCTATGCTGTAATCCAAGTTCAAACTTAAACATGCAAGAATAGCATTGCACAGTATTTAACGATATAACATTGCCGGACTTTAAAAGCAACTAAATAATCACATTGGCATATGCTTTATTTGAATCTGCTTTTATTTTAAAGCTCTGAGGTGACAATAAAAATGAGTATATTTCCCACTTCCTACTTCAAATGGTACCAATTCAAATTTCAGATAGAAATTTGCAGGACTGGCAAAGAACAATTAACAGGAAGAGGAAAAAAAAACCAAAAGTAAGATTCAAAATTTTGCAAGACTCAAAAGAGAGGATTGGATTAGCTTCACCTAATCTTAGAATGTATTTTAGAGCAAGACTGTCTATCATAGTAAACAGAACGGATAAAATTTCCTAACAGCAAAATATCAACTACAGGAGTAGGTTTAGCCAATGGAGTTCACAGAGATCTATTATATAAAAAAAAATAAAGGAAGTCAATCTGAAGAGATGTATTATAAGAGAAAGTTTGTTTAAAATTTGAAATCCCTGGAAAGCAAGGATAAATCCAATGATTGCACCACCAGCATCACCCTCAGATACTTTTTACTTCAAGGATAATTATAATTAGAAAGATCTAATCACATAGTCCAATATGATACAATTGGACTCAAGAAATAAAGGCACAACAATAATTGCTCCTTGAGGGTAGGAAATAAAAGGCACAACAATAATAGGCACGTCATGGTTAATATATTTGTAAATAACTGGAAAAATTAAAATTGATCACTAAGAAGAAGGTACCTTGAGAAAGGTGAGAGAATTTGAGACACATACCAAACCAAGATCATTTATTAGGATATATCCATAAATTGTGACTGAAATATAATATATAGACGCATCAAAAATTGCCTGATTAAAAGAATGCAAAACTTCAAAGAAGTAATAACAGTGGAACACAGGGAAGAATTATGGAAAAGATGAAAAAAATTTACACTAAACTACAATCTGAGGGAAAATTGGTACAAAATGTTCTATAGTTAGTATATAACTCCTTCAACAATTGCCAAGATGGACAAATCATACAATAACAAATGTTTAAAATGCCAATGAAAGAAGGAAAAAGACAGCCAGTGTGGTGCAGAGGTTAAGGCATCAGGCTAGAAACCAGAACTGTGAGTTCTAGTCCCACCTTAGCCACAAATCCAGCTGGGTGACCTTGGGCCAGTCCCCTTCTCTCAACCCTAGGAAGGAGGCAATGGAAAACCACTTCCAAAAAACCTTGCCAGGAAAACTGCAGGGACTTGGCCAGGCAGTTTCCAGGAGTCAAGATTGACTTGAAATCATCATCATCACCACCACCACCACCACCACCACCACCACCACCATCATCATCATCATCATCAGGGGTTCTCCTGGACTCATGACTCCTGCTCAAAGAGCAGGTGGCAGTCGTGGCCAGGAGGGCCTTTGCGCAACTTCGGGTTGTGCACCAGTTATGCCCGTTCCTGGAACGAGAAGCCCTCCGAACAGTCACTCACGCCCTGGTCATCTCCCATATAGACTACTGCAATGCGCTCTACTTGGGGCTACCCTTGAAGAGTATCCGGAAGCTTCAGCGGGTCCAGAATGCAGCTGCGCAGGCCATTTTTGGTGCCCCTAGGTCGCCACATATAACACCTTTGCTGCTCGAGCTGCACTGGGTGCCTGTTTGCTTCAGGATCCAATTCAAGGTGTTGGTTATCACCTTTAAAGCCCTACATGGCATGGGGCCAGGTTACCTGAGGGACCGTCTCATCCCTATTGTATCGATCCATCCCACCTGATCATCCAGAGAAGGCATGTTAAGGACCCTGTCCATAACGGAATTTCATCTGGCGGGGTCCAGGAAACGTGCCTTCTCTGCAGTGGCCCTACCCTTTGGAACATCTTGCCCCCAGAGGTGAGACAGGCCCCTTCACTCCTGACCTTCCGGAAGGCCCTGAAGACTTGGTTCTGCCGTCTCGCCTGGGGCGGGAAAGTGGGTAACCATTCTTGGGGGTGGCTCGCACCCTAGAGTCCCTCCCACCAGCTTGGAATTTTATACCCTCTTGGATTTTATATTTACTTATTGCATTTTATAATAATTGTAATGTGTCTGGTTTTATGACATTGTAACGTTTATGATCATAGTTTGATTTTATTGTAAACTGCCAGAGTCCCTTTTGGGGGAGATGGGCGGTAATTAAATTTGAATAATAAATAAATAAATAACAATAATAGGAGGAGTGGGGGAGAACATTCTATCATATGTGACATGATAGTCACGCAAAAGACTCAAAAAGACTGGAAAGAAATACACCAGAACGTTCTGAAAATAAAATGTGAATTAAAACCACAAATATTTTTATTAGGTATGACCCCAGAGAGTACAAATGAAAAGCAACACAACTATTAAGATATATGATGACAGCAGCAAGAATCAATCTTAGACATCATTGGAAAACAGAAAACTTTCAAACAATACAAAATTGGGAGACCAAAATTAGAGAATATGCACCAATGGAAAAAAAAATACTGTATATATTCATAATAGATGTCTAACTAAATTCCAGCAGGAATGGCTCCCTTACATACAAAATATTACACCTCAGGCAAGCTAAGATATTTAGAATATGCTTTTTGAAGAAAAAGAGGAATTGCTTAAAAATAATTAAAATGTAATAGGGGTTGAGGGAAAAAATAAAAGAAAAAAAATAAAGGGGGGGGGGTACTTGAATGCTTTTTTCCTATAATGTTCTTTTTATTTTTTTTATTTATAAATGTTTTTAGTTTTTTTAAAATTCTTGTCACTATTTTTAATATTTTCTTGAGTGTTTAGCACATAAACTCTTAGACCTACTCATTATTTTGTTGTTCAATTAATGCCTTCACCAAATTCCTGATAGGCTGGTTTGAATGGAGCAAGCAGGATAGTAAAACAATAAATAAAGACAAAGTATCTTATGATTTGATTGTTTACAGTGATTTCATTTTGTTGAGTGTAAATGATATATTACAGATGGTCTGGCTTGCTATCATTATGTTAACAAAAGATTAATATTAAGCAGCAAAATGGCATTTACTGTATTGTTCTTAACCAGCCAAGTGAATGAGTTGTAATAGTTGGCTTGTGCTTGATGAATGATGGGCCATATGATTCAAATTTACCCAATGGTCCTGTCTCAGTAGATAGCTTAAGTGATATCAAACCTGCTAAACTGTATTACATACTTGTAATCTTCTCTTTTAAAGAATATTTTGGTCTCAGAGTGAACCACAAGATTTCAGAAACAATTACTTGATTCAGATATAATGGGGAACAAAAAAATTTTAAATCAGTGAATGAGCTATGATGAGTCTCTTATTCCCTGTTTCCTCTCTTCCTTTACAACATGCTAGAAAAGATTTATTTATAATTCTGATTTTAATCAACCCACAGACCAAGTGCTTGTGAAATTAGTGAGTTAAAGAGAACAAGCCAGGAGGAAAATGTGGTTTTTAGATATTGGTTTATTCTGAAACCATGATAAAAACAAACCAAACTTTCCTTATTTTATCACACAACTGTGTCTAATTTTAAACTAAAAGTAGATATTTCTCTGGTCCACTTTATAAAGAAAAAAGGAAAACAAAGAAGAGTAAACATACGCCAGGCTCACTGAAGGTCATATCCATAATAAAAAATCATAATTTCTTTATATTTATGAACTATGATTCCCCTATCCCTACTATCAGGCTACCCAGTAGTAAAATCAGCCTACACATTAAGTATCTGTTGTTATGCTGCACTCTGGAATGAGCTCCTGCCTGAGGCTAAGGCAGCCCCAATTCTATTAGCTTTTCATGGAGCCATGAAAATCTGGCTGTTTTCCCTTGTATTGGGTCAGGAGAGTAATTGAGCCCATTCTCCTGTGGGTGTGAGTGCTTGTTATGCTCAGCCTCAACTATGTAGATGATTGTGCTTTGTTATTTTGGGTTTATATTAGTTTTTGCTTGATTTTGACTGTTTTTTTATTTTTATTGATGTATGCTGCACAGAACCATAAATTTTAAGTTGGGAACTTTATAATTTCCTTAAATAAATAAAAATAACATAGGCTTATGCATGTTTCAAAAAAGATTTAAAAGTAGTACTTTAAGTAAGACAAGTGTAGCACCTTTCCTGCTACTCATTAAATTAGCCACATCTCTTTTCAGGCAGGCATAGAAGTCTGACTAAAATAGCTGCTCTAATGACTACAAGGCGGTGTTGTGGCTCTAGCACACGCATAGCACTATTGGCTGCACTGTTTCAGTGAGCTAATATAAGAAATGGTTACTGTGTTCATTCAGAAGATGGAAAGAGGACATAAAATACAGAGAATAGTAAAAAGTGGTAATATTTGTCCATCTTTCAGAAGAACTACATACAGTACCCCGAATATATCCCTTCTGCATACTACTGAGATATAGACATGTAGAGATCTCTAGACATTTGGTCATTTCACTAATGCTCAGCTGCACTGGCCCCTAGAGTCTTTGTAGAAGCTGAGCCAGTAGGAATGCAAATTCTGACATTAAAGTTAATTAAATAAGCCAAGAGGTATCTCTGAAAACCTGGTAATTTTTTTTAAATAAGCTATGGAATACTTATACAATGAAATATATAATTAATGTACTTTAGTAGTAAAATATTATATATAAAATACAAAATGGTTATTTTTATGGAGATTTGTAGATAATTAGAAATATTGAAGCCAGGCATGCTATAAACATGAGTTAAATAATGTTATTTCAAATTCTGTGACATCATTTCCTGAAATTAAATCAAAATCCAGGTAGAGTTACATAAATTTCATCCTCAAACAATTTGCAGATGTTTTTCTCCAGTAGAAAAATCAATACAATGTTTAAAGAATACATTCATTCTCTTCTAATCTTTTTTTCCTATTACACTGTACATAGATATTTATCCCCAAAAGCATCTTGGATTTGTAGCTAAAACAATAGATACCTGTATATCATCCTCATTTTTTATTCTTATATATAAAACTATTGTTGTTTTA
Source organism: Candoia aspera (assembly GCF_035149785.1). Classification (NCBI taxonomy): domain Eukaryota; kingdom Metazoa; phylum Chordata; class Lepidosauria; order Squamata; family Candoiidae; genus Candoia; species Candoia aspera. Next base: position 284,804,007 of record NC_086153.1, on the reverse strand, counting down.
AAATGTTCAATGGTTTTGGATCATACACTAAATGAATACTTTATAGAGTTTTTAACATGGTACTGAGGAAGCCAATGAAGTGAGTCAGTTCCTGGGGATCTAGTAGAGTGCAAGGTTGTGAAGTGTTAACTTCAAAGTTTATAGGCCTAAAGTCCTTTAGATATTCCAGAATATTAAAATCTCAGTGATTAGCATTCAGCAAACAATAACAAAAGGAGAAAATAAAGATGGTTTGTACAAACTTGTAAGACAACTACTGCATATGTTCCAACCTGTGGCTCAAATTTAGTATATTTCATCAATTTGCATATAGAGTAGAAAAATATTTAGAATAGAACAGAAATGTAAGTAAAATTTGAACATATGAATTCATCTCTCAATGTCAAGTTTCTTTTTGTGATACCACTTCCTTAAAAAGTATCTTTCATAGAAGCTATCTGAAAATGCAAAGATCCTCCTCAAACATCTTTCATTCAAAAGAATCACAAACACAATTCTAAAACCATATCTAATGCAAGGATGGGAAGTTGGTTGTCCTGAAATCAACTCCTGGATATCAATGTGTTGAGGAGTTGGAGATCACAGGGAAGATACCTTCAGTAAGCTCTCTTAAAATAAATATTGGGAAGAAAACTTATATAGAACATGTATCCACAAAGTTCCAGAATTCCAAGTAAGTTTTTAGCAGTAGCTGCTGCTCCGTCCCTTATCTCTCTCTCTCTTGCTCTATTTACCACTCAGCAAATAATTCATCCATATATTTGTCCAACAGCACTAATCTGAAAGAGGAATTAAGAAATATCAAAAAGATACAAAATAACGTGTCAGGCACAACTTCACTGATTACAGAGGATAGTGCAGTGCCAGGTCCGACTCTAAATTCCATGCATTGCTAGTTACCCTATTAGTTGTAAAACCTAACCCCTGCCAGTTTGGGTTGGGGGCAAGGGAACATGCATACTGTCAGAGGAAGGAGACTGACTTTAATTCAATTTGGACTGCCTATGAGCTCATCCAGCCTATGGGCCCCCATTCCTGGATCACAGATAGTTCCCTAATGTATTACCATATTGTGGATCCATCCTAGTAACCCAAGTGCAAAGTGAGACAAAAGTACTTTACAAAATTGCATGCATAAATATAAAATATATGGGATGTGTGAGCAGGGAAGCCCCACATCTCACAAGTAAACTGGCTTTGGCTTTCTCTTAAATAAGCACATTGTAGGTTATAACTACCAGGCTTGGTGTCGCCCAGCCCCAGGCCACTCTTCTGACGGAATTTTTTAATGCCTTGGAAAATTCCTTCTCTACCAGAACCATGTTTTGTTGCCTTCACCTCACCTCATGCTGCTGCACTGGGCAAAACTGGATGTTCCCCTGAAGTACAGTATGACATTTTCTTTAGAAAAATTAAGGAATTAGTATTTAAAAAAATTAAAAATGATTTTTAATCATTTTAATCATTTTAAAAAATGATTTTAATTAAAACAAAAAATAAATCTTTCAAAAATGTTATCAACAGCTTTGTTTTTCTTTTCTAAGCATTTCCATTTTCTAAGCATTCCACTGTTTCAAGCAATGCAGTTACTCTACATGAGCACTTCAACTTAATGGTCATCAAGATCCTCATCTAAGATCCACCAGGCCCTACATTTTATGATCCTGCTGTCAATAAATGCTTTGTACTATCCCTTCCATACCAATATAACTTGTCAGATTTCAGTTCTAAAGTGACCTTAAAAGCTTCTGCACACATAATTTTGGTGATTTTTATTACAGTATTGCTGTCATTCTTCTATCTTCTATGCTCTATCATCTTTAAAAAATTTGGTTTTGTATTCCGGGACAAACAACCGTACTATGTTTTTCCTCTTCTCCTATTGGCCTCCTTTGTAATGATGGGAAACTCTGAAACACTTCCTTTAATAATTACACTTGCCGATCTGACACCTCTTCCTGAGCAGGCCTTTTGTTCATGCTATTCACCATAAAGCCACTCTTTCAAATCTCTTGTATTCATTAGCTGCAGACAATACTGCTCAAATACTCTGTTCCATAGTAAAGCAACAGATATTGGACTAATCTAGTCAGATCAACTGAAGCAAATCTAGTCAGAACTTGAATGAGGTGGTGACAGGCAGGGGATGTTGTGACGGAAGCCGGAGGGTGAGTCATCATAGAGGAAGACGCTCCAGGTGTTTATTACCTGTAGCGCGTTCCAACCCTCCGGGCTTAAACCCAGGCCCTGGACAGCAGACTCATGGGGGCCCTGGCCTCCAACTGCTGCTGCTTAACGCCAGGTCAGTTAACAACAAGGTCCCCCTCATATGTGAATTGATCACAGAGGAGGGGGCAGACCTAGTGTGTATTACTGAAACCTGGCTGGGCCCAGAAGGAGGAGTGGCTTTGTCGGAGATGTATCCAGTCGGGTTTCGGGTATGGCACCAGCCGAGATGCCAGGGCAGGGGAGGAGGGGTGGCAGGTATCATCAGAGTGTCTCTACTGGCCTTCGGGAGCTCTGCTCCACAAGTAGCTGGTTGTGAGACCCTATTTTTCAAGTTGGGTGCCTGAGAGCAGTTGGGAGTGTTGCTGCTGTACCAACTTCCCTGCTGCGTAGCAATCTCTCTGCCTGAGCTGCTGGAGGCTGTCTCGGGGTTGGCGGTGGAGTTCCCCAGGCTTATGGTTCTGGGGGACTTCAACCTGCCATCCCTGGGATGGGCCTCAGAGGCAGCCCGGTGTAATGATTGCCTATTCTAAACACCATCAGACTCATAAGCAGGATCACAAAGATATCTGATTTATTAAAGAATAGTATACAGGAGCATTAATGTGGCGAGCAGGCACCCATTCAGGATGAGGAAAGTGTTTCCAGAGGATCAGGTACTGGAGGGTGCCCCGAAGCTTGCGAGAATCAACGACCTCGACTTCAAAGTGCTGTTGCCCGTCAATCATGATCGGAGCAGGAGGAGGTGGTTGGGGATGCCAGCGGGAAGAGTGGTGGACAGGCTTGAGCAGGCTGTAATGGAAAACAGGGTGCAAGCGTTTCAAATTGTGAGGCAGGTCCAACTTAACAGTAACTGGATTGATAAGACCAACAATAGGGAAAGGACCAATGAACTTGGGAGCAAGCTTTTTCGAGGGCACCCTCCAGTACCTGATCCGCTGGAAACACTTTCCTCATCCTGAATGGGTGCCTGCTTGCCATGTTAATGCTCCTGATTTAGTTAACTGTTTCCATTTGGCTTACCCGTTAAAACCTTCCGCTTAATGCTTTCCTTCTTTTGGGGGGCAGTATGTCATGTTCACTGTTTCAATGTGCACTGTACATCGTAACATTTCACATGCCATGGTGCTGACGGGTGTTGCTGTTGGGAGGGAGCTGCTGTGAAACCTTGTGCCAAGCTCTGTATCTATGTTCATTTCAATGGAATGTGTTTGGGTTATGTGCTCTGCTCAAGGACTTTTCCTGCGGACCATCAGAAGCCATTAGGAGCGCCTGGGATTGTGAGCCTGGGAAGATTCTATGGGGGGAGGGATCTCGTTTGTACCAAGGTTTTTTTAGTTTGCCTTTGGTGCGCTTTTTCCATTCTCAGCTTTATGTAATGATTGCCTATTCTAAACACCATCAGACTCATAAGCAGGATCACAAAGATATCTGATTTATTAAAAAGTAGTATACAGGTTCACAAGGAAAGCTGAGAATGGAAAAAGCACGCCAAAGGCAAACTAAAAAACCCTCGGTACAAACGAGATCCCTCCCCCCATAGAATCTTCCCAGGCTCACAATCCCAGGCGCTCCTAACGGCTTCTGATGGTCCGCGGGAAAAGTCCTTGAGCAGAGCACATAACCCAAACACATTCCATTGAAATGAACATAGATACAGAGCTTGGCACAAGGTTTCACAGCAGCTCCCTCCCAACAGCAACACGCATCAGCACCATGGCATGTGAAACGTTACGATGTACAGTGCACATTGAAACAGTGAACATGACAACTGGGAGTTCATGGCCACCAGGGTGGCCATGGGCCTGACTCAGATTATTTGGAACCTGACTCGAGATAGTGGCCTCACTTCAGACTTGGTTTTCTTATCTGAGCAGTGCAATGTGATCTGAGGGGAGAGTTACATCTTTCCCCTTTGTCATGGTCAGATCATGCCCTGGTGACCGTGAGATTCTCATATGCCACCCTCCTCCGCAGGCAGGCAGGACCTATTTGATCAGTCCGCCCCCGGCAACTGATGGACCCAATGCATTTTCAGAGGAAGCTGGGGGTTATACCTGAGGACCTGCTGCATGGTCCGGTGGAGTCCCTGGCTGCAGCCTGGAATAGGGATAGGGGCCCTGGATAGGATCGCGCCTGTGCGGCCTCTCTTGCCTCATTCAACCCAACACTCCCCTTGGTTTATGGAGGAGTTGAGAGTCTTGAAGAGGCTTAAGAGACGTCTAGAGCGCCACTGGAGGAAGACAAAGACTGAACCCAACCAAACACAAGCTAGAGCCACAATTAAGGCCTACCTTGTGGCAGTAAGAGCGGCAAAACGTCACTACTTCTCCACTCTTATTGCATCTGCAGAATGCCGCCCAGCAGCCCTGTTTAGCATCACACAATCCCTGTTAGGGAAAGGGGTCCCGGAAAATCATTTACAGGGCTGCGCTGAGGAGTTTTTGGAGCATCTGCAGGATAAAATCGCTCAGATTCACTCTCAGTTGGACTCCAAGCGTGAAACAGGGTCTGGGGAGATGCCTAGAGAACGTACTTTCCCAGTTATCTGGGAACGGTTTGATCTTGTTGGACCTGAGGAAGTGGACAAGATCCTCCGGACTGTAAATGCCACCACCTGTCAATTAGATCCATGCCCCTCCTGGCTGGTGAAGACAGCTTGGGAGGTGACGTGTGGTTGGGTCCAGTTGATGGTAAATACATCCTTGTGGGAAGGACAGTTTCCGACAGCCTTTAAGGAGGCACTGGTGCGCCCCCTCCTCAAGAAACCATCACTGGATCCTACCATGCTGGATAATTCTCGTCCAGTCTCCCACTTCCCTTTTATGGGGAAGGTGGTTGAGAAGGTGGTGGCACTGAAGCTCCAGAGGATCCTGGAGGAAGCGGGTTATCTAGACCCGTTTCAGTCAGGTTTCAGGCCCGGATATGGGACAGAAACAGCATTGGTAGCACTTATGGATGATCTCTGGTGGGAGCAGGATGGAGGCAGTGCATCCATCCTTGCTTCCCTTGACCTCTCAGTGGCTTTTGATACCATTGAACATGGTATCCTTTTGGGGTGGCTCAGGGAGCTGGGGGTGGGCGGCATAGTGTTGTGCTGGTTCACCTCCTTCCTCCAGGGCCAGTCCCAGTCGGCGTTAATAGGGGAGGAAAGATCGGGCCCTCCTTTGTGGGGTGCCGCAGGGATCGGTACTCTCTCCTCTCCTATTTTAACATCTACATGAAACCACTGGGTGAGATCATCCGTCTCCATGGGATGAGGTATCATCAATATGCTGTTGATACTCAACTATACATCTCCATCCCAGGGGAAGTAAGTGATGCTATGACTGCTCTTTCCAGGTGCCTGGGGGCTGTTGGGGTCTGGAAGGGGAACAACAGATTTCAGCTGAACCCTGGTAAGACGGAGTAGCTGTGGCCCCTCAGCTCCTAGGAATTTGCCATCTTTGGTTCTGGATGGGGTTGCACTGCCCCAGACAAACCCGGGCATAACTTGGGGGTCCTTGTGGACTCACGACTCCTGCTCGAAGAGCAGGTGGCAGTCGTGGCCAGAAGGGTCTTTGCGCAACTTCGTGTTGTGTGCCAGTTACACCCCTTCCTGGAGCGAGAGGTCCTTCCAACAGTCACTCACGTCCTGGTCATCTCCCATATAGACTACTGTAATGCACTCTACATGGGGCTACCCTCGAAGAGTATCCAGAAGCTACAGCTGGTGCAAAATGCAGCAGCGCAGGCGATCTTGGGTTTCCCAAGATCAGCACACGTCACCCCTTTGTTCCGTGAGCTCCATTGGTTGCCAGTATGCTTCCAGGTCCAATTCAAGGTCTTGGTTATCACCTTTAAAGCCCTATATAGCACGGGTCCAGGTTACCTAAGGGTCCATCTCATCCCCGTTACATCAACCCGTCCCACCCAGTCATGCAGAGAGGGCATGCTATGGACCCCGTCTGCAAGAGAATTCCATCTGGTGGGGTCCAAGAGGCAGGCCTTCTCTGCAGCAGCTTTGGAACATCCTTCCCCCAGAAGTGAGGTTGGCCTCCTCGCTTCTGGACTTCAGGAAACAGCTGAAGACCTGGTTTTCTCACTATGCCTGGAGTGGGGAGAGGAAGAGCCACGCCTGGGGCTGGTTGGTTCCCTAGTCCTGCCAGGACCGGTTCCAGTCACCTTTGGGGGGAATTAGATCTGCCATCACTTGGATTTTATTATATTTTATGGGCATTGTCATGTTCACTGATTCAATGTAGTTTATACATCATAACGTTTCACATGCCATGGTGCTGAAGCGCATTTCTGTTTGGGAGGGAGCTGCTGTGAGACCTTGTACCAAGCTCTGTATGTGAAATCAGTACAATGGAATGTATTTGGGTTATCTTCTCTGCTCAAGGACTTTTCCCGCAGACCATCAGAAAACGTTAGGAGCACCTGGGATTGTGAACTTGAGAAGATTCTATGGGGGGAGGGATTTCATTTGTACTGAGGGTTTTTAGTTTGAATTTGGTGCGCTTTCATCATTCTCAGCTTTCTCTGTGATCCTGCATACTATTCTTTAATCAATCAGATATTTTTGAATTCCTGCTCATGAGTCTGATGGTGTTTTAGAATTGGCGACCATTACATAAAGCTGAGAATCCCCCCAAAGTTGTACCGTTAGCTCCTATTAAGATCACTCTCTTGTGAGGGAAAATAGTTAAGGATGGCTGAGTCAAAAACCACGACTGGGGGCCTCGAGGAGACAGCTAGCTTGATGCCCAAGTTGACGGTCAAGAATGGAGAACTGAATATCACCAAAGAACCTTCAGAATCTTGAGACTTGTCAAGGGATGAATCGAATTCCAATCCTGATTCAGACGAATCTGACAACAGGGAAGAGCCAAAGCAACCAGCACCCAGCGAATTGCTCACAGAGTTGATCACCTTGGATGAAGTGGGGGAACCCCAACCAGGGACATCCGGGACGTCCTGGAAGTATCGGTTCCTGCTAACCCCAGACAAAGAATCTACTACGGTGTCAACTGAGAGGAAACCGGGCACGCAAAGAAGGGACTCTCAAATCCCTGAGAGACTAAGAGTGGTGGAAGCCAAAATAGAATCGATGGAGTACATGTTGAAAAACCTATCTTTGTCACTGGAGGGGCAGGGGAGACGTGGAGGAGATCCCAGCTTCCTGCAACCATCCCCCATCCAGACCGCCGGCGGAGCGGGGCCGGAGACGGCTCCGGGATGAATCTCCACCCCACAGAGCCTGGCCATCAGGATCCCCACCCCGTAAGGGGAAAGCTACTGTAACCTGGGGCCAAACCACTCAAGTGCCTGCTGGTTCCACTCCAACCGGAGGCAGAGAGAGAGACTTTTCTGTCAAATTTGATGGGGATCCAACAAAGCTATCTTTCTTTTTAACTAATGCTAAAAGTTATATGAGGCAGTTTGGGGCATGCTTCCCTTCCGAAGAGGCTAAAATAATTGCCATTGCCACCAAGTTGAAGGGTCGAGCAGCTGACTGGTATGTTCAATTAAGTGATGCTGACTCCCCTGCACTTGATTATTTCGATGATTTCATGTGGGCATTAAAGTTGCATTTTGAAGATCCTCTGGCCAAGGCAAGAGCTAAGAAGGCGCTGAAGGATCTTACCCAGGGCCAAATGTCAGTAGCTGATTATGCCCTAGAGTTTAAAGCTCTGGCTGGGAAAATCACCGACTGGTCTGAGTCCATTCTAATAGAGTGTTTTAAAGAGGGACTCAACCAGGACGTCCTGCGTTGGGCGTTGTGTAGAGATGACCCTGAGTCATTGTATGACTGGATCTGTCTGGCAGGAAAGGCTGAGCACGCTCAGCATACCTTCATGCAAACTAGAAAATCTGAAAAACCACCCACCATGAGAGGACCCCAAAGTGTTGCGACTGCTGCCCGGCCAAGCTACAGAGCCTGGGATGAGGAGAGAGATCGGCGCTACGCGAAGGGTCAGTGTCTCCGATGTGGAAAGGAGGACCATTGAGCAGCTGATTGCCCAAAAGCCAAGGCTAGAGATCGAGCGGGGAAGCCGCCGGCCAAATCGCCCCCCTGCCTTGTGGAGAATAAGAGCAGCCAAAGGGACAGCCGACGCTGAAGAACTAATCTACTTCTCGGGAGAGGCTGAAGACGACTCTAAGGAGCCAGCAGGAAACGCCAGCCACCTGCCATGAAGGGCGCCAGCGAGCAGGTGGAAGAGGATGGGCATGAAGATGCTATGGTGAGTGTTGACTGTCCCACTTTAGCAGTAAAAGTGAAATTGGGTTCCGCACAAAAACTACAGAGGTATGGGCTTTAGTTGACTCTGGGTGTTCCAGGTGTTTAATTCACCCTGATCTGGTTGCTGCTTTGGAACTGCCTAGTTTCCCCCTCCAGCATTCTTTGATCTTCACACAGTTGGATGGTTCAACAGTGGGGGAGGGGCGGCAACCCATTTCACTGGAACTGTGGCAATGCAAATGGGCAGCCACCGTGAGACTTTGAAATTCGTTGTAGCACCTGTTGGCAATCCCGTGGTAATCCTGGGGATCCCAAGGTTGACCTATCGAAGCCCCTATATAAACTGGGAACACAGAACTGTGACTTTTACAGATGGATTTTACCAAGACCCTACAGCGGAGATAGTTGCACATGCGGGGGTTGGAAGGGCAGCGACCGCCACGCCGCGCCCTGACTTGTCACATTTAGAAGGCTTGCCTGCTCAATACCAAGAATTTGCAGACGTATTTGGGGAGATGGAAGCAGATCAGTTACCCCCCCCCACCGGAAAACTGACTGTGCAATAGAGTTGGTTCCCAATGCTCAATTGCCCAAGCCAAAAATTTATCCAATGACTCAGAAGGAGCTCAAGGCATTATGGGACTTCATTGACAAAAATCTGTCAAGGGGGTTTATTGAACCTGCTAATTCCCCAGTTGGGGCTCCTGTGTTATTCCGGGAAAAGAAGATGGCACGCTTCGACTCTGTACGGACTATCGAGGGTTAAATTCCGTCTCTATTGTCAACAGGTACCCTCTGCCCCTCATGAAGGACATGTTAGCTCATTTGTCAAAGGGCAAGATTTTCTCCAAGCTCGATCTTCGCGAAGCCTACTTCCGCATTCGCATAAAAGCTGGGGATGAGTGGAAAACTGCTTTTAATTGCCCACTAGGATCGTTTCAATACAAAGTCCTTCCTTTTGGGTTGGCAGGGGTGCCCAGAGTCTCCATGCAATTGATTAATGAAGTATTACATGATTATTTGTTTAAAGGGGTTCTGGTTTATTTAGATGATGTTCTCATTTACACTGAAACCGAGGAGGAACACGAACGCCTCCTCAGACAGGTGTTACGCAAACTTAGAGATGCCAGACTCTATGCCAAACTTTCCAAATGTGAGTTTCACAAAACCCAACTTGACTATCTGGGCTATCGAGTGTCTGACCAGGGTACAGAAATGGACCCTGCAAAAATTCAGGCGATTCTAAGTGGGGAATGTCCCTGTACCCGGAGGCAATTACAAAGTTTCCTAGGGTTCAGTAATTTCTATCGGCAATTTATCCAGGGGTTCGCTGAGATTGCTCTGCCCCTCACTGATTTACTCTGTACCAAGGGCTTGGGGGAGACACGCAAAGTAAAAAACCCTGGGGCAGTGCTGAATTGGACCCCTGAATGCCAGGCAGCATTTGAGAAATTAAAAACCTTTTTCACTGCTGAGCCTATTCTACAGCACCCTGATCCTGAGCGTCCCTTTGTGGTCCAAGTTGATGCTTTTGACTCCTCTATTGGGGCTATTTTGTTACAAAGGGATTCAGAAAATCGCTTAAAACCCTGCGCTTATCTATCCAGGAAATTTTCTGAAACAGAACACCATTGGCATGTTTGGGAAAAGGAGGCGTTTGCTGTAAAAGCAGCTTTAGAAACCTGGCGCCATCTCCTTGAAAGCGCTAAATGCCCTTTTGAGGTTTGGACCGATCACAGGAATTTGGAAGCCCTCCGCACCCCACGACGTCTCAGCCCTAAACAGATTCACTGGGCTCAGTTTTTCAGTCGCTTTAACTTTCAGTTAAAATTTATTCCGGGAAAGAAAATCTTTCTGGCCGATGCTTTGTCACGTTTACCTCAGGACCTTGACCAGGTGGCAGATGTGGTTGGGACTGTTCTCACTGAACCACAACTGGGCTTGGTTGCTGTCACTCAGAGCCAGACCCGGGCGCAGGCAATCCCGCCCCCAGCACAGTCTGGGAAGCGGAAAGTGCAAGTTCCTTGTCAGTTACAGAAGGACTTTCTCCAGGCACTGAAATCTGACACTTGGTTGCTAGCTAATAGACACAATGTTTCTTTTGAAAATGGTCTGGCGTGGGTGGAACACCACCTTTATGTGCCTGAAACTTTAAGAGCTGATGTTTTGCAGTGTTCCCATGATGATAAACTTGTTGGACACTTTGGTTTTGTCAAAACCTTGCATTTGGTTCGCTGTCCATTTTGGTGGCCAACCTTAAGACATGATGTAAAAGACTATGTTGCTTCCTGTCCTGTTTGTGCCATGTCAAAACGAAAAGGGGGGAAACCATAGGGGCTTCTACAGCAAGTGGCCAGCCCATCCCGCCCCTGGGATGAGATTTCTATGGATTTTATTGTAGACCTACCTCCCAGTCAGAAGAAAACTGTCATTTGGGTTGTAAAGGATTTTTTCTCTAAACAAGCTCATTTCATTCCATGTGCATCCATCCCGTCAGCCCCACAATTAGAGTGCCTATTTCTCCACCACATCTACCGCCTCCACGGTAGCCCCTCCCGTTTAATTTCTGACCGCAGCATTCAGTTTACTTCCCAATTTTGGAAATCATTTTTAAAATTGATTGGCACTTAACAAGCACTGTCCACATCGTCCCATCCACAGACTGACGCTTCTACTGAGATTTTAAATTCCACTCTTGAACAGTTTCTTAGAGCGTACATTAACTACCATCAGGACGATTGGGTGGAGTTGTTACCTTTTGCTGAAGTTGCTTACAACAATGCTGTGCATCAAAGTACCAGACAAACCCCTTTTCGTGTGGTTTCTGGTCATGACTTTGTTCCCATCCCTATCCCTGAACTGCCACAGCCCCCTTCCCAAACATGTTCTGTGTCTGACTGGGCTGTTAAACTGTCTGATTCCTGGCCAGTAATTCAACAAGCTTTGGCTGATGCCCAGGCTGCTTACAAGTCTCAAGCTGATAAGCATCGTTCTTTACAATACAACTTCAAAGTTGGGGATAAGGTGTATCTATCTACTAAATTTATCAAATCACCTCAACCCTCTAGAAAACTTGCTCCCAAATTCATTGGTCCTTTCCCTGTTGTTCATCTTGTCAATCCAGTTACTGTTAAATTGGAACTGCCTCACAATTTGAAACGCTTGCACCCTGTTTTCCATTGCAGCTTGCTTAAGCCTGTGCACCACTCACCACGTTGGCACCCTCAACCTCCTCCTCCTGCTCCAATTATGATTGACGGCCAACACTTTGAAGTCAAGGACATCGTTGATTCTCGCAAGCTTCGAGGCACCCTGCAGTATCTGGTCCGATGGAAACACTTTCCTCATCCTGAATGGGTGTCTGCCCACCATGTTAACGCTCCTCATTTAGTTAACCATTTTCACCTTGCTTATCCTTTGAAGCCTGCTGCTTAATGTATTCTTCGTTTTGGGGGGGCAGTATGTCATGTTCATTGATTCAATGTAGTTTATACATCGTAACGTTTCACATGCCATGGCGCTGACGCGTGTTTCTATTTGGGAGGGAGCTGCTGTGAGACCTTGTACCAAGCTCTGTATGTGAAATCAGTACAATGGAATGTGTTTGGGTTATCTTCTCTGCTCAAGGACTTTTCCCGCAGACCATCAGAAACCGTTAGGAGCACCTGGGATTGTGAACTTGAGAAGATTCTACAGGGGGAGGGATTTCATTTGCACCGAGGGTTTTTAGTTTGAATTTGGCGCGCTTTCATCATTCTCAGTTTTCTCTGTGATCCTGCATACTATTCTTTAATAAATCAGATATCTTTGAATTCCTGCTCATGAGTCTGATGGTGTTTTAGAATAGGCAACCATTACGGGTATATTTATTGATATTATTCTGATTTTATTGTATTTTATATTGTTTTATTGTGAACCGCCCAGGGTCCCCAGAGTGGGGGAGATGGGCGGTAATAAAAATAAAAATAAATAAATAAATGAGCCCCAGAAAATGCTCAACCATGCTTAAACATGACAACCAGTTTCCAAGCTTATTCCAGTCTCTATTCTTCTTTGCACCCTATCAGAAATGGAATTAAATTTCATATACCATTTCTCTCTTAGTAGCTTCTTCTCCCAATATGAAATTGTTATGTCCCAAAGGCTTCTATGCCAACACTGTGGGTTTGGCAAAATCTCATTTTATACTATTATGCTAGATTCATCAGACTGGACCATTAAGAACTAGTTTGATTTGGCACCCAGCATTATTATAAGGCATTCCTTCTCTTCCACCCCTCTACCAGATGAAAAAAATTAACTATCAAATGGGATTATACAGTTAAAAGTATTATCTCATTTGATAATTAACTTTCTGTAATTTCAAAATGCATTAATATAGCTTTATTTAGATAACTTTATAATATATCCCAAATCAGTTTTTGCATGCAGCCTCTAGATTTGTTTCCACATATATTTCAATGTGGTCTCTTTGTTTCATTCTAGTGAAACATGAAAATAGCTCACATTTTTATATGTTATAGATTTCCTTGAGCAAGAAAACATAGAATGTACAACCATCCTGAAAGAATTAAAATGAATACTTTACTTAGAAGTTGTTGCAGTCCATAGGAAAGAACCAACTTCTGTCATATATACCCAGTGTGAACTTTCCAGTGTTGTTAATTACTGTAATCCCTCTACCCTCTTGTTAGGGCAGCAATGAAAGCACAAAAGACCAGTCTCAAATTATCATACTTTGGACCCATTATTTGAAGACCTAGTTCTCTGGAAAAGTCTATAATGCTTGGAGAGGTGGAAAGAAAGAGAAAAAGAGGACCACCAGCAGCAAGGTTAATGGTCTCAATTATATTAGCAATGGGTACACCACTATTTATGTGGTTGCTAAGAGTCAATAAGAGAGCCAGTCTGGTGTAGTAGTTAAGGCATCAGGCTAGAAACCCAGAGACCGTGAGTTCTAGTCCTGCCTTAGGCACAAAGCCAACTGGGTGACCTTGGGCCAGTCCTTTTCTTTCAGCCCTAAGAAGGAGGCAATGGCAAACCACTCCCAAAAAACCTTGCCAGGAAAACTGCAGGGATTTGTCCAGGCAGTCTCTGAGAATCAGAAATGGTTGAATGGATTAAAAAAAAAAGAGTCAATACCAACTTGATAGCACACAGTCAGTCAGACAAACAAACCGCTGTCCTCTAAGACATCAATTTAAAAAAAGCTTGCACTGAGAGAACCTCTGGATAGAAGAAACTTGTCTAGCTACAGTCCAAAGAAACACAAGATAGCTTGATCATCATGTGCCTGACTGCTGGCTTGAATTTGATCTGAATAATCATCTGAAGAAACAAATGAACAAGATGATGCAGTTATCTTTAATGATATTCCTTCCACACCTATTCTGATAAGGAATGCTCCAGTCTTCAGAGCTTTATGACAGAGGCTCATGTTCTATGTGTCCATCAGTTAATATTATTCAGAACCCAAGAGTTAATAGTAGCAACTATGCCCTTGGCTAGCTTCATTTATGGACATTTCCTAAATTCTACTGGAGTTTAAACAATTCTTGCTTATCTCAGTGTTTCAGAACTAGTTTCATATCATATATAACAAGTGCTTTAAGCTGCAATTCAGGGAGCAATTGTGAGCAATACACAGATCTCACCATATTCAATGAGATTTACGGTCTTATGATTAAAATGAACCTACAACTACTCTTTGCAAAAAGTAATAATAATGAAAATTTAGGCTTAATAAACCATGTAAAAACTATTTAAATGATAAATTAAAATAAATGGGTAGAATGGGTACAAAAATCTCTATCTTTTTAAAAATTAAAATATATTAATCTGTGCTTAAATGTAAACTCTATACATGATACCTTTTAAGATGAAATAAGACTGAATGGAATCGATGTGCAATTCTCTCCTGTTTCTGCCACAGGAAAAATTGGATGACTAAAAGTAAAAAACCATAAACTTACATAGTTCCTTCCTTTGCAACTGCTGCCTGTTCTGATTATGTACATCTATTTTGAAAATGCTTCTACATCATGCAGTAAGTTTTTCTGTGGCTGCTATGATAAGAAAACCTTCAGCTCAAAACCAGTGTGAGCAAGAGGTATCTTTGTACACAAACACTTCCTGTTTTCATTCTATGATCAAATATGGTATTTGCAGGGCAAATAGGAGAGCACTTGAGAGAGGAAAGCAGAGATGTCTGAAAGACTAATTGAGTGTACTAAGGGGCTGTTTCTCATGGAAGAAAAAAAACAGTTTTCCAAGGCTATGTATAAAGCTTGCATGGGTCAGATTTCTTGCTGTTCCTTTTCTTTAACTCTCTTTGAAGTTAAATAACAACAGCCTTAATGTCAGGTTTACCTTTCTGATATCATAATCTTTATGTACTCCTGAAAAGCTTATACTACCAGGTTAGGATTTCCTTTACCCACTCAAATACTGGATATTATCCAGAATAAGCAAGTATGCTTCCAAGCAATTCATTCTCAGATCCTTTCATCTTCCTGTACTATTGTAATACCATACATAAGGCAGTTCCCAATTGCATAATAAGAACATGGTAGAATTATAATGGAAGCAGTGGAAATTTCTGTAAAAAGAGTTTTGCATATAGCCTTCTATTTGTATTATTGAAGTTGTTCCAAAACTAGAATTGTGGAAATGTAATTATTTATAATTAGGAAATAACACTATGAAATGTTAATGTCAGTGGGTCAAATTAATTCATGAAGAATTATAATCCAGGTTCAAAAGAACTTTTGTTAATATACAGAAGCAGTACAGTTAAGGTTGAATTGCACTGTCTTCTTGTAAAATGTTTATTGCACAAAATATTTTTTAATAGAATAAAGCTCACCTATTCACATGTATGTGATCAAGTATATATGTACCTGATCAAATATTTCACATATACAAAAGTTTCTTGACTTAGTTTTTTTTAGTACTTTGCCTGCTAGGCCAAGAATAGGTTAATGATTTTTGTCATATTGAAACTAACAACTAACAACTGCTACAGTTGGCCTTTAGTATTTTATTTGTCCTTTTCAGGTATTCAAAATAGATGACAATAGCTTGCAGTTGAGAACATATGTAGAGAGACCCCTGTGGGTTATGGAAAAAGTTGTTCCATGCTGGTTGGGTGTTTGGAAAAAAAAATACAGCCAGAGTTCTTTTATGTTCCTTTCATTAATGAGAATGCATGAATGTCAAAATGCACCAATAGGCCATTCAAGGGGCAAAGCCTTAGCAGCCCCTTCTTTAAGAACACATCCTGGGATATAAAATACATTTGCTTAACAAATTAAAATAATGAGATAATTCAATTAGTTTCTTCTTTAAAGAATGAGCAAAAAGGGTACATTGTAAGGTTATTGTAATAGAAGAATAGGTCACACAGCACAAAAGGTGGACCAACCAATTTGAAATAAAGTTAGAGAAGTAACGAAGAGAAAAGGTTTAAAATTAGAAGCTGTTTTTATAAAGAAATTTCTCTGAAACAATATTTATACAATTAAATTTTACTTTTGTGGCTGGACAAAAGTTGCATTTCGAAAGAACTACATTGCTCAGGAACAGGAAGGAAGGAAGGAAGGAAGGAAGGAAGGAAGGAAGGAAGGAAGGAAGGGAGGCACTATTTAAGGGGAAGATAATTTTTTTCTTTGCCTATATGCATTTACGGCAAACTTTTTTTTTTAATTTTCAATTCACTAATCAGAATTATCATTCTGAAGCTGGAGAATTATGAGCATAGTACATTCTTTGACATCTATAAACTCATTAAAACCTAGATGATAAAAAGATTTTTTTTTAGTTTATGCAAAGGTCATCCTCATCAAAGCTTTTGAATTTCTTTAAGTCATAAATTACTTTACATTTCTTTAAGTCATTTAAGTGAGTTTGAAAAAACAGCACAGAATTTCATGAAGGCTAAATAATGTCCTGAAAAATGATATTCAAGATACAATATACAAAAATGATTCTACCAGCAAGTATACGCTTAACACTTTTCCACAACCATTTAGAAACAAAAAGCAGTGGAAAAATCCATGGCAATGATGTAGAAGATTTGGTGAGAGAAATTAACATCAAGCTTAAGTGAACTAAAATGAATTACTCAGAGCCTCCATTTTTTTCTTTATCATTGTGCTGCTCTTCAAACCACTTCCTTAACATTAAAAAAAATCCTTCCTGTTACACTCAACTTCCAAATTAAAAACATTTTACAGGTTAGTAAATCTCCAGCTGAGGTGATGTAGCAAAGAACAGCTGTGAAGTAATTTTGATAATGATGAGAATAATAAGCACATGGCAAGGTTCAGGGCTTTGCTGTTGCAGCTTCAGTGCTCTTGAATAGATAAAAGTGATTAAATACTCCTGATTATCCCTGACCAATATGTAATGGATTTACAGCCCTTTCAATTAGTCAGTATTTGCTTAGGACTCATTATTTTGTCTTTGGTTAAGTAATCAGCCCAGAGACTCATGTTCTGTCTAATTCCTCTGAGCCAACTGGGTACTATGGGGCACCTGACCTTTGGAATGGCCATAGCTGGAAGGCAAAAATAACCACTACTCCAGCAGAGATGTTGGCTCTTTGGGGTAATCCTGACCCTTCAGGCCAGATCAATTCACCTTAGTTTGCTAATAATGCCCTTACATCAAAATGAAGATTTAGAATTGTGGATCTATTGCTACCCAACCACTGAAGCTGTTCTATCAGCTACTGAGAAATACTCAGTAGTCACCACCATAAATAAAACAGGTATCCTCACCAGGGATTATGACACTGTAACTAATTACCACATAAAGAAAAATGTATAATGTTGATAATTACAAGTTAGCCCTTATCCATATGATATAGTTCATCATTCTTTCTATTAAAATATTAGCTCTTAGAGATGGAAGGAATCACAAACTGATAATGTTAAGATTTTCTATTTCCATGTAAAATTAAGTAACCTACTACTTTTGCAGAAATATATCTTCATTTCTAAGTGTTACCAGTAACTAAAACACCATCTCAAAATACCAGTTGCAAACAGGAGGGTAGATTGCTTTAAAATATTGCTTTCCTGATTCTCAATCTCTTTCTCCTAAAGTGAATATGGCTAGGTTTTAAAATAACAGACTAAAAAAGCAATTTAAATCAACAGAATTGAGGAATTAAAAAAATCCTTATTACAACACAAAAAATACTTTCTACAGAATTTTTGTACCCTATTGGAATATCATATTACAGTACTGTACATTCCAAAATAAGTATAATTCCACCGTTCAGAAGGTTTAGGGATTAATCACATACATTTAATTCTGGGAAGATCTGAAACTCACATTAAATTTTATGGGCTAACATCAATCACACTACAGAACTGCTTGGTTCACAATAACCCCTGAAAAGTTATTTAAGCTTGCTTGAACATTCACTGATGACCACATATTTTCTCTGTATGTTTGTGGATGAGATCTCAGACCATAAACCAGCCTTCTCCAAGTGGGTGCTTTCCAGAATTATAGGAAATAAAGGCCAGCACATGTGGAATGCACCAGCTTGGGGGAGGGTGCCATAAATTTTTAAAATGTTTGCACAAGACAAAGATAACTAACTATTGGGTTTCACTGTATTTTTACTAGAGATTATACAATATTCAATATATATATATATTGAATATTGTATTATTTACTAGAGAATTATATACACACACACACTCACACACACATACTCACTCACTCAAAAATATACAATACATCATAGTAAAGTATCAACTTCCAGTACCCTAACACATTTTATTCTATTTTATTTATTGAATTTATATGGCCTCCCATCTTATGCTTGTGACTCTGAGTGGCACCCACAATTAAAACACAAAGCTTAACAACATAATTAAATGAAACCATTAAACTATAGGTAATTCTTGTTTGGCAACTGCCTCATTTAGCAACCATTCACAGTTAAAACAGTGATGAAAAAGTAACTTTGCAACCAATCCTCATATTTACAACGTTTGCAAGTCTGTGAAGCAAAGGAAAGCTGAAGTACAATTGTAAAATCGTGATGTCTCACTTAGCAATTGCTTTGCTTAACAATGGAGTTGCCAGTCCCAAATATGGTCACTAAACAAGGACTACCTGTACAATAAAAACAGTTAAAAACTATATAATAACAAAAAGACAGGAGAGAGTGCATTCTGAACTTATACACAATGCAACCATTTAACAAGCTCCACACTTCCATGAGATCCCCAGGACCAATGGCAAAAGCAAGTTTTACTATATTAAAATAATAAGTAAATACACTTACAGTTTCTGAAAAGAAAATTAAATGTAAGATTTGTTCAAAATAAATCTTTAAAAATTCCACTTACTGTGAGATGTTGGAAAAGCCATGCTCTCATGATATTTGTTGCTACTTTGGGAAAAATTCCTCTTTTCTTTTGACGCTTTTTATCCTTGTCTGGATCATCATCATCACCTGTGCCAGGAGAAGCTACACTGTTGTCTAAACCATCCCCTAAAAGAAAAAAAAGTGGGACAAAGAGAATAAACAACCATTGTAAACCCATCTGATTAATCAGATTAATTACTGAAGCATTAATGAACTGTCATTCATATATGAAGATACCCAGTATTTTTAATGACTTATTAAATATGATCGTTGATACAGATACAAAAAGTTAGAAATCATTGTCCATCCAAATATTAATTTTATGCTGCACACATGCACAAACCATTAATTCAATTATAGATGTGTATTTCACATGGTGCAATATCTCCTTTGTCAGCCATAGGATGCAATGTGAGAAAATCTACTACAAGAAAACCTATTTACTGTAAATGCATTCCTTGCAACCATCAAGTTAAATGTTCTGTGGTCTATATATTTTGAACCCTCTACATAAGTGACAATAAATGTTTCACTGTTCAATGGATGTAACATATTATCAGCTCATCCTTTCCCTATCTGCTCTCATCTTCCTATAAACCATGCATGCATGTAAGCTTATACACGCAAGTCCACAAACACAAACATATCTAGCATGATCGTGAACAGTTTTTGCAAGACATGAAAACCTTTGTGTCTGCATCAATGATCTTTATCTTATTTTATTTTTTTAAAAAGGATGTACATCAAGCTAGGGTGCTCACTTAATCAGAACTTCCCATCAACATCTTTCTCTTCAGTGGTTTTTCCTAGCATTAATTGTGCATTAGCAAAAAATCATTTACTTTTAACAGTCATAGTTATTTTTTCTTGCCCTCCAGCAAAAATGCCTTGAAAGCATGCCTGGAGGGCATCTAAATTATGTATCTGAAAAACTCTTCTGGCAAGGCATTGCAGGACCCCTACTTTCTTAAAATTCATACGAGCACGTCTTCCTGTTTTTGGGAAGGCATCAATCAAGAGCAGCAATATATGCCATATTCCTACATTAATATTTGAACTAATAACTTAAAAAAAGGGAAGAAACAAGATCCGACTTGTGGCATAATCAAATGCAAAATAAATGAAGAATACTGGGACAGCACTGAGACTTTATAGATTGCTGTGTTTTCCTTACACATCATTAGCCCAGAGCCACACGAAAGAGGAAAACAGAGAAGTGGAGAGTTTATGCTCCCTGCTGGTGTTTAAGAAGCTGAGGTCCTGGAAGGACATCTGGGAATTGCACTGAGACGGTGGTTTTTGTAATTTAAGAATAGACATTCATTAGCAGTAAATGCCATAAATCCCATGCTAAGTAAAAACCTTGTCCAAGAAAGCCTAAAACAATAAACTCTGTGCTCAATGTAGCCTGAGTCAGACGCTTCATAGCTTCCTGAGGAATGCTATAGACCCACAAACTAATTCCTATAGCCCCTTCTAGTTCTTTAGTGCTGCTAAAATAAACACATTACAGTTACACAGACTGTTTACCTCAAAACTTTAATTTTTATTTCTCGTTTATCTGTACTTCCCACACACCTTCTCTTTGGTATGGCTTAAGCACACACATACACATACAAATGCACAAGGTTTGCAACCACCTAACCCTCTTTGAGAAGAGAAACAAAACATCCTGAGCAAAGAGCTGGAAGATTAATTTTATTGACATTTCCATTTTCACTGCAGTATGATACTTTCCATCACATAGAAAAGATGGTCCTCACTATTTAAAGAATGACAGGCCATTTCGTTACAACCACCCTGCCCCAAGGCTGAGTAGTTCCCTTCCATCTGCCAAAGGGGACTCACTTTTCTTTTTCTTTTTTTTCTTTTTCTTTTTTGACTTATGGCAAATAAAAGTAAATAGAAAGGTTGAAGAGCAATCCAAGGAAAAGACATCAGAACATCCTGAGCTATCCACTTTGGAAAAATACTATTTTAGAAGATTTTTTTTCCTAGTAGCCCACCAGCCTACATCTATGTGTCCATAAGCATAAATCCTTTTACAGTCATACCAATTCCACTATGCCAAGGAAGTGCTGCAAGGCAAATTTTCACAACATTAATGGCTTCTGACTGCTCCTTGGCAACCCCAGCATTTTAACCTGGGTGGATGTGCTCCCAAAATACAGAGACTGGAGCTATCTCATCAGCTGTTCATATGACACAGATGGAGAGTGGCTATTAGGAGCCAGGCAATGGGCCTTGGGGATCTGAGGTGCTGTACTGTAGCCTCAGGCAATTTTGAAAAACAGTACCCAGAGATGGAGGGGCAAATACAATCTAAGGCAAAAGTGAAAGTTGGAAATCAGTAGGCTTATCCATTGTCTAGATAAAGATATCTTTGTCTTCTTCTCTAAAATCTATGTATACATGCAGATAATGGCTGCAGATAGAAAAGAATACTTCCTTCAATCTGTCTCCTTTTCTCAGACAGGCATAAAAACACTTCAAAATTATGAGAATGAACACAGACGCTGTTTCTCTCTAGGCCAATGGTTATGTATGTGTGCATTCAGGGACATTTTGGTGGTGCTTTCTATGTACAGCAAAATTTGGACCTTCAAAAGCATCAGGATGGTATTTTAATTTTAAAATCATTATTAAGAGGTGATTACACAGTCTGATTCAGATTCCTCCAGTTAAACTTTGGCTAAAGTTTACTTTTCTACACTATAAACCATTAGATATTAATTGCCAGTAATGACTCTAACTCAACATACACAAAATTGAAGAACAAAATTAGATATTGGAAACAAAACCAATTAAAATTCTGTAAGTCATCAATAACTGATTTTTAACTGATTTTTAATAGGGACAGTCACATTTTAAATTACTTGTAAAGCTTAAATCTGACAGATGCATTATAAATGAAGAAATACTTATCAGAATACTTGGATTTTAGACTCCATTAAAAATTAGAATTAATCACTGGAGCTACATCTTATAACAAGTTCAAAAGTGGAATTTAGACGACATCAAAACCAAAGTTGATGAAACTGTAAAATATTATGAAAAAACATATATACCTCTTTCAATAAATCATATTAAGCAAACTTTCCTTACTAACCAAAGGCAAAAAACAAAAAAACAAAACAAGCAATGAAACAAACAAAAACCTGAGGTATTCAATGTTTGATACAGTGAAATATTACAAACTGAATGTTTACTTGACCCAGTCTTTTTACTGAATACCAGGAAGGTTGAAAAATCTTATGCCTGACACTCATTGCCTTTTGAACTACATAGTATTTATGTCTGAGTCTCTCTGAGTTGCTGAATATTATCTTTGCATATACAAAGTTCTAAGACTTAAAAGGAAACTAACATTTTTACAGAATGTTGTAAAACAGATTAGTTCTATACATTATATACGTCCCACTCCTAATTTAAAAGAATTAAACTGGGAAAAATGGAACACATAAAACATGAATCTCCGAAGGCACTGATAAAAGCATTCCCAAACAGGATAGGTTTATGAGTTTATGCTCGTGTGCATGCACCTACATGTGTGCACATGCATGTGTGTGAGAAAGAGAGAGAACTTTCATTTCTAGAAAGACGTTCATACACTTGCAACATTCACGGACCTCAGAAATATTCTAGGAGTGGATTATCCATGCCCCCAGAAGGTTTTCCTCTATGTTGCATTTAATGTTTCCTATTTTGCATCACCACCTCCCGAGCAGCAACACACAATGCTGTCAATGTTCCCCTAGATCTCAACCACTGTTGTGTTATACAGTGTACTTCCCCCCAGGGACAGTATAGAGCAGTTGTATTTAATGCTGTTCTTTGCAGCACTATTTCCCTTTGGTTCTCTCTGTTTCATTCTGTGTTCAAAGAGAATATATACTATAAAAAGACATTTTCACATCATATCATTTTTCTTAAAGACCTCAGTTCTAATTGCCTCTGATGTTCCAAGAAAGCTGTAGCCAGTTTAAGCTATTCTTCACCCTATATAGTTGGTGATTTCTGAATAACTGTTTACTTACATATTTGGTAGAAGGAACAATATGACTACAGTGGCATAACTGATTTTTATTTTTTATTTTCTGCTTGTGTGGAATTTCTTAAAGAATTACAAGTTCGGATGTGTTGTAAATATAGCCTTTTTAAATTTGGTGAATTATGCCTATATATTTTGTATACCACTTTGGTTAGTTTGGAATGGGTAAAAGAAAAGTGTCAAGTTGCTCTGCGCTTTTGGCCTATGAGTAATTTTGAATTAGACTGTGACGCAGATTTCAGCAAATGATTCTACTGAATTGGTGGTCTGCTATACTAATAGAAGTCTTAAAATAGATCAGAATTCCAGGGATGAACAGAAAAGGTGACAAATAAAATTGTAAAAATAACAGTAACAACACATATCTGAACTCTGAACAAGTACTACTTCTGTCCAACACTCTTGGGAAGATAATATTAAGTG
Source organism: Candoia aspera (assembly GCF_035149785.1). NCBI lineage: Eukaryota > Metazoa > Chordata > Lepidosauria > Squamata > Candoiidae > Candoia > Candoia aspera. The sequence goes on along the minus strand of NC_086153.1, from coordinate 284,780,691 downwards.
CAGTTCAAAAAAACTGCATTTCAACCTTATAATTAGACTTTCATCATTGCGATGTAAACCCAGCTGCTATCTAAACTTTACACAGAACAGAAGAAACCACAGGCATTTGTTTGTAATTACAAGAGCACATTATTTTAAACATAATGCAGTTTGCTTAAAAAGTTAAGAAAAAGGAAGAAAACAGGTTCATGTCTTTATTGCAGAAGCACAGTTTTGAAATAAAAAGGCAAATAAGTTTCATCACTCCTATGCAAACTACACTAGGAAGTTTATTTTAAAAAAAAGGATACCAGAGAAAAGTTATGGCAAAACATTTTCCTATTGTTGTCAAGAAAATTACATGGATATGTCCATAAAGTTACCAGGAGTCAAGCTCAACTTGATTAAGACTTTAAAAAGTATTTAAATCCTTTTTAAGTAAGTGGAACTTACTTTTGAATAGATACAAAAGGAATACAGTGTTAATTATTTAGATGAGCATTTTACTTAGCATATTATTTAGACCTATAATCTTTTCAGGATAAACAGTACTGTGGTCACTGCCATTCACAGAATAATTCTAAGAGGAAGGTTATAAACTGGAAATTAATTTTCAGTAACTTTCCCAAAAAATTCTGTGGGATAATCCAAAATGGGGACTTGTAGTTGCCACACAGAAGTACCATTTCCACAGTCTGCACTGATTCCTAGGATCTCTAATATTTGTAATATTTGTAAATTAATGTTCTTTTTGGATTGTTTATTTCAGGAAATGAATAAGGAAATAATCCAACTCTGGAACAAGCTACTTCTGCAAAATGCATATTTGGTAAGAATACATGTGGAATTTTGCTAGCCCTTTTTCTATTTCCAATAAGAAATAACAGGCTCATGTTTTGCAGCCTTACACTTGATTCTGATCATGGATATCCTAGATAATAAATGTCATAATGGGAGTATAACAACTTTTGCTCCAGCACAATGTCATAACAGTTGCTATTATGAGCTGCCAGAGGCCAGCAGTCTCATATAAAACTGCAGCCAGTGCTGCTATGTCACAAGCATTCTCACCAAATGCAGCAGTACTTCATTATTAGGGCAGAATTAATAAGAAACAAGATGTGGTGGTATTATTTCCATATACCATTCTAAAGGTCTTTCAGTGTTCATTCCATCAGCAGGCCTTCTGCATGCCTGTGTGCTTAAACTATGGAAATAAAAGAAATTGCAACTGGGTTACATTAGGTGGATTTAACACACTCATTTCATTAAAAAGGCCCGAACAGTATTTCTAATACATGGTCTGTCATCCATGATGCTATTCAATGTTACCACTCCAAGAGTTACATCAATTAGTAGCTTATTATATAAATTATCAGTTAAGATACTATAGTGTGAGTTTTTTCCTTAGATACTCCAATTAAGAATAATTGTTCAAAATATGTTGCAATTTATACTGCTTAGACAAAACAAAAAAAACCTCAGTATCTACTGGATATCTGTTTTTTCCATTTTCCCATAGATCTCAGGGAACTATACATACAGCTAAGAAAGGTCATCTGAAAATATGAGCATATATTTGTGCAATAATTATCCTTGCAGAAGATTATGAGGTTCTGGATTATGAGGTTCTTTATGAGGTTCATTAAGTTCTGGATTCCCATTTTTGCTTATCAATGTTCTTAAGAGGTACTTTCCCTCTGTAAAGTTCTATTACTGAAGATCAAACAAATCTGCTAATTATTGGGATCTTTTACTAGCCACCTATGCTTCCTGTCTATACATGTTCAATTGGAAAAAAAAAATCTGTTTTATGCTGTGTAGTTCATAGACTAAAGGGAAAATGAAATACTTCACATGCAACATTTACAAACTGTGGGTTTTCCGATATTAGAGAAGGGACAGTGACACAGGCCACCTTTTCCACATTCAAAAGAGCACTGAAAAACAGTCTTCATAGTCTTACCTCAAGTTTTTCTGGCCTTGAACACCCTCCCCCCAGGGTATGAGTAGAAAGAGAAAAAAGAAGGGAATTTAAACTCCTTTCTCTTCAACTTTTCAGGCGGTATAAGCAGCATTTAGCAAATTCAGCCCCCAAATGGCTCCAAATGCTCTGAGCTGCAGGGGCTCATCCTTTGTTAGCCTCCTTCTATTTACACAGGATTTACACAGGCTCTGGACTGAAGAGACCACATGTCTCTGACAGAAAGCATTTTCATTCATGCTGCATCAGGCAACAGGATTGTATCCACTGCTGCTTCGTGCTGACCTGAGATTAGAGATTTCAGCAACGCTGAGATGGTAACAATCTACTAACTAACCCAGAATTATCCATGGAGATTTTTCTGCCACTTACGTTTTATCTAATGTGGTCATAGAGATATTTCTTAAAGACCTATTAAGACCTAGCTATTGTCAAGAAAATCCCTCCTCCCCACCAATAAACAAGATGAAAAAAAGTACATGTTGGGGGAAAAAATCAGGCTGCTGTTTGGATTAAAACCAATTCACCCACTGACTGAAGACAAAAACTGTAAAAGCAGACAGATGGACACTTATGTAAAGGCAGACCTATTTTTCTGTCTATTACTTGCAAGTTAGTTAATAGTATAATAAATAATTTAGTTAACGAGTCATCATGATAGGTTTAGTAATATTGCTGGAATACACTTATTCACATTTATTTAATATTATGCAATTAATATGTAATGATTAAGATTTTTTTAGAGTTCTTCAATTAGACATTAATGATGAAATCTAATATGTGAGAAATTGCTTTGAAAAAGGGGTATCTATTTATTTATTATTTATCATATTTTTATCACCGCCCATCTCCCCCACGTGGGGATAGATACCTATATCTATATCTGTATCTTCTATATGAATATTGTAGGCATACAGTACTGTATCTTAACAAGACACACCCACATGTTGTGAAAAAACTTGTTTTTAGTACCATCTTTAGTTAAATATTTTTTCCCTTGATATATTTTTATTCCAAATCCACAAAGAAACTGCCAAAAGATTAAATCTAGTTATCCAGGGCAGGGAAAAATAATTGAAAAATAAAATGTTTTTTTTTTAAACATACTTGCTATTTGCTTAGTTTATGAAATAACAATTTAAACTTACTAAAGCACCAATATCTCTGTAAAGTACACAAGTAAATGTATAGGTGCTGTTTTAAAGTTCTTTACAATATCTCATAATTAACTCACCTGAGGATTCCGATAATTCATTTTAGAGAGCTCTCAGCTGCCCTTAACCCTAGCTAATTCTAAGATATTATTAAGAAATAGTGAAGACAAAGCCCTACTTAAGTTCCATCTTTCAAGTTTAACTGTTTGCAGTGCACTATCTAACGCTAAAGCTTTTTAAAATATAGTTCACCACCCCCCGTGTCATGTTTCTAGAAGCAGAGTTCATAATTTTCAGCCCCCAACCCAGAACACAGCTATCTTAAGTCATCCGAAGAATGTGACAGATACTATCATTATTCTTGCTGCAACACGAAGAGAAAGACCAAAAGGAGGAAATCGAAGAGATCAGATTACTAAAATCCATAAAGCTTTGTGCAGAATGTCTCCAAATCGTAGAGTTAAATTCTTTAGAAAATTTAACCTAATAACATTTTAGAATGTATAAAGTACAGATATTTTAAAATTATTTTAGAAACTGTATGTTACCAGAGTCTAATGCTGCCTATTTAAATATAACTCATATTCATTCAGAACTGCATTTCTTTTAAATAGAATAAACTCAGAGCCTGACCATGAACAAGGTAATACAAGTAAGGTAGGAAATAACAGGTAAAATGGAAACATTCAGTTCCTGTGGCTTATCATGCTTCATTATACTTTAAGTGAAATTCTAGTACAAAAATATTCCTGTCTCTGCTTATTATGCAACAGTTTAGCACAAATCTGATATATTTTTGGTAGCCAGGCTAATGTTATATAGCAAGGGTGGGCAACCTTATGCCCTCCAAATGTTTTCGACTTTAATTTCCATTTGCCCTATCCCAAATAACCAATGGCAATGGATTATGAGGACTGCACTTTAAAACAGCTTGCTAATGTTTTATCAATTTGAACAATTATCAATGTAAATGTTACACTTTTTCATAGCATAGCAGTCTACTGTTTTTCATCAAAATACAATTTAAACTATATTCTTTTATCTAAAGATAAGTCACCAACCATTTGCACTTACTGAGGCACGGCTGTATTCAATGTAATTACCTTCTTGTAAGTATCTACTTATTTTTACAAAGATTTCATAGTCTAGTTCTTCCTAATAGCTTTCTGTGAACCAACATATCCTTTAACTATTTTAGTAAGAAAAAACTACAGCCAAAATTTCAGTGAAGAATTAAACAGAATTAGTTAAAAACCTGTAGTTTTAAAAAAAATCTTTATAAGACTTTTTAATAAAAAACTGAAGATGATTTTCTGTATAACTGCAGAGTATCAAGATACAGTTTAGATTTTAAACAGAACTATTTAGATTTGCAGTTAAGATTTGTGCCCAATACTTAACTCTACAATGACTTTTGGTTCTAATGGTCTTAGTACCTGCTTCTAGGTTCTAAACTTAAACCATGTAATAAGTTCACTACATTCAGGAAGTTTAGGATGCCTGTTTCTTACAGTAAAGAGCAGCTGCTCATCTCCCTTGTAGCAAATACATTTTTGAAACTCAGCATCATCTATACAACAGCAATTTGTGATATACTATACAATGAAAGTCAGCTGTTTGTTTGTTTGTTTGTTTAAACACTCATCCACAAATTCTCTTTGGAACTTAGCCTTAGTTTTGAACTTGTGACAGCTTTTATTATTGAATGCAGATTTCTTTAGGTTTACAGCACAAATAGAAAAGGTGCAAATAAGAGAGGCATCTGCAGGGGAGTTGGGGTCAAAAATGTCAAAATAGTGGCTGCAATTTGTGTGATCAGAGCCCCACCCATTTTTTACATGTCATACATGCAACATATGTAAAAAGAGGCAGTTTCAACCACAGTTGGAACTGCCATCTATGTTCCCTCTAAAATGCTCATGTGTGCACACACACTACTCTTCAACCTGTGCACACAGTAAAAAGTTGGGCATACACAAAATTAAGTTACCCCAAAATAATAATAATAAATGTAGGCACCACAAAACTCCAGGCTCGCAACTGTTGCCTTGGCTTAACTACAGAAGGGTCACTTGATGGACTTGTGGCACAGACTGAGTGGGAATTCCTGCGGGAGATGCTTTTCACCCAGGACAGTGGGCAGGCAGTCCTCTCCCAGACTTGTAGTTACACCCACCTGCTCAAGATTGGGCCCAGCCAGAGACACACCAGGCACGACTCCAGAGTGTCCTGCGCATGAGGAGACACATCCCTCCGAAAAAGATTTAATGTCTGTTGAATTTCAGGCTGCACAAGGTCCATGATTGTTGTCAACTTTATAAAACATTCAAATTTTAATAATAATTAAAACTTAAATGTTCAGAATATATCCAGAGAAGATGGAAAGTATGGGAAAAATGAAAACGAGGGGGCCATATACAGTAAATGTTTATTGTGTAACGCTTCTTTCATTTTTCTTTCATTATAATATCAAATTCCAAAAAGAAAGAAACAATTTTAAATACTGTTATCAGTTATCAATGACTAATAAGTTTATATTATAATCTGTAAGCATGTATGTATAAAGTCAGTTTGGTGTAGAGAGTTAGGCTAGGAACTAGGACACTGTGAGACTGTCCTGTCTAAGGCACAAAGTGAGTTGTGTGATTTTGAGGCAGTCATTTCTCCCAGCCCTAAGGAGAAGGCAATGGCAAGCCACTTATGAAAAACTGTGCCAAGAAAACTGCAGGGGGCAGTTGCCAGGAGTCAAAAATGACTTGAAGACATAATTTTTAAGAGTATTATGTGACTATTACTTCCTAGTTTCTAAAATTTAACTAAGAAATATGTCAACATTTTAGCATGTTGTGATTACATAGACTTTCAATTTACTCATATACTCATATTGTGGCACACAAATTTGCAGTTGATTTGAGTACAATTGCACAAAACAATTTTTTTCCACACATGGCATATCAGAGGGCACACTGGCTGCCATCTTGACTTTTTTGACCCTCCCTATGGACACCCTGCAAATAGTACTTTGTGCTCAGTACAGCTATTAATGTTGACCCCCTAATACTTCATGCTTAGCGTTTTGAAAAGATACTTGACTCTTTACACTTTGGCATTATTATTCCAATTCAAAGTAGTTACATGCATTTTTAAAATACATGAATAGTATTTAATAATTATACTTGCACAGTTCCATTAAAAACATGTATCTTCATCTTCAGTAGGTAAAAAAGAAATACATTTTATTTTATTTTAATTTAAAAATAAAGAAAAACTTGTTTTTGACCTCTCTTATAATTACTACAGCAGGCTCCCCCAATGTAAAATGCTCCAGATACCTTGAAACTGAAAATCAATGAATTCCAAGCCAGTGAAACTTCTGTCTTAAAAGTGAATAATGCTGCACTACAGAATCAAATAATGGAACATTTTAATAAAGACTAGTTTATAACTGAAAGCATTGTTAAACATGTAGTTAACAATTGCATTACATTACCTTCTATATATAATAACTATCTTAGTTACAATATTATCTAGCACAGCAGTACCAGCATATATTAATATTCTCATTAGAAACCTCAGTTTTAAGGTTTTATTACTGAGATATAAAATTTTAACCATCTAAAAATGGCATGTAAGAACATTTGAAGCCACTTTTAGAAAAACAATAGTACCTGAAATTAAATATGTGTATTCAATTTTCAAAGCACTTTTTGATGTTTTGTAAAAAATATTTATACACGTTAAGATTTTGTTTAATACCACAATATGTAACAATCCATCTGTTAATAGTATACTGTAACAGCAGCAAAATAGCTGGGGAACATCTGCAGTAGGCCAGGAAGTATGTTTAATTATAAGAGCAGAAGTATCAATTGTAGCAACTTAATTTGCTGCAGTATGGTTATATTGCATATGAGCAATAAATGTGGGGGGGGGGCATATGTGTTTAGCTTTCAGTTACTGAGATACTGGTGAACCTTTCTATTGTCTGAAAGCATAATATACATATAATTGAAAGCATGTGCTGCAAACCTGAAATAAACTGCTTAAGTAATGCAGGAAAAAGGCTTCTGCTATATAGTATTATACTTGAAGCATAGAGTAATATCCAACAGTTTCTTCTTAGAGAAATAAAACCAACTACAATGAACCTAAAGGTGTTGATACGAGTACCAAAATATAATGTAAGAGGCCACTCTTCCACTGCTCTGAAATTATTACAATGGATATCACATAATTTTTTTAAATATAGACAATACATTTAAATATGCATTTGTTATATATATATATATGGTTGTATTGTCAATTTATGAACATTAGATGTATGAAAGGCATAGATGGATGGATGTGTAGCTCTACCAGCTCCCAGTATCGGCAATTTGCTCCTAGTAATAGATGTATCTTAAAAGTATTCCATTGACCAGCAGCCATGCAGTAACTGCCAAGCTGCAAGTACTGGCTGAAGCAATTATAACAGTTTTCTTGTAGGGACCTGCAAACCTAAGCCTGAACAGCCTTGCTTCTCTCCAGCATGAGGACCTGATCAGTAGCACCTGTAAATGTTCTCTTTAGTCATAACAGCTTTGCGCACCGGCTTTATTTTTTTTTTGGTGCTAGATGTCACTACTTAAGTGTACAGTACAGAGTATAGTATAGGCCCATGATCTTTGAGCCTAAATAAGGCTACCCAGCTTCCTTCAATTATTTAATTTTAATTATGAAATAATGCCTCTTTCCCACTTTGGCCATCCCATCTCTAGTGACTCATTTTCTAGGAATTCACTTCCTTAAAATCTGCAATATTTGTAATGCTTAATATATAATCAACATATTAATTATAACATTAACAATTAATATAACTAATATAGAATATTAATCATAACTAAGAGTCAGATTAGTAGTGGGATATTGGAGAGGCTGGGGGTTCCACATGTGTCCCAATCCCCTTTCATTACCAGCTGTTCATATATGCATATCTAACAACGCCAATAAGAGAACTAAATTTTCAGAAGTTGTATATTGGGAAAATGTATATGTTAAAGGAGAATACAAAATAACTCTGAATTTTGTATGAGCTTACATACCATAAGAGCTCCAACACCTATGCACAATGGGGTGGATTAACTCTCTGGGTGCTGCAGACATATTTAAACACCTCCTCCTAAAGTGTTCATTTGGCTGGCAGTCTGGAAAATGCCAGAATGTGAAGGGTTAAGTTGGAAAACTGACACTTTTTTTGCAGGTTTAATTTAAACCTTTTTACTTTAAATAAGTTATTGTTCTGATTTAGGAAGTACATTGTTATTCAAAATCTGCTAAAGCCAATGGAAGAGAAGACAGTAACTACTTCACTGAATTTGAATGTTTGAGCTGTTACATGGAAAATGGATCCTCATATTAAAACACCAATGTATGTTTGATACAATTAACAATATACACATAATAAACCTTTACATTTAATATAGTCACAGACTATAAATAGCAAATATAAAATCTAATGCATTTTAATAGGAATGGGAAAATTTATCATAGGTAACAAATACATGCCCCATTTATTATAGAAATTCAATTATTTTTGTATTTATTATTTTAGTTTGATCACAAAGGTTATATTGCCTTGTTATATATATAACAAGGTTATATAAATAGTATTTTTTCCATGTAATGTGCAAGTAGATCAAATTCCCAGTAAGTACTGAAGATACCTGATTCCTAACAAACTTGACAAGACTGTGAGAAAACTGAAATCAGAAGTCATGCCACATTGCTTTTGCTTTTTCAATTTTACACACATACATATATACATACATACATACATAAAGATACATAAGAACCTGGAAAATTATACTGGAGGAAATAGCATTAACGACAAAGGATTAATCTGCTTTTCCTCCAGTACTGTAGCATCAATGAATTCACACATGCACAAGCACCCACAGGACAGTTCACTCTCACAAAAACTAAGGCTCAGTCACTGTTCATCCAGTATTTCATCTTGTCTGTCTTTTAGTAATTGTCTTAAAGAGAAAAATACTGTACAAATTTGGCACACTTATCAATTTTGTGGCTGAAAAATATATACAAATTGAACTTAATGAGACTGAAAAAGTTTAAAGTACACATTTTTTAAAAAATAGATTCTGACATTATAAAATGTGATTTTTTTTGTAATCTGTGGTTTTTTTATATAAATACATCACACCTGAGATTTAGGAACTGGACACCAAGAAAACTAAGCTTTATTAACCTACCAGGGTAGAAGCACTGCAGTCACCATTGGAAATAACATTGGCCCCAAGTTCAAGAAAAACATGGGTTGTTATACATATAAATTACCCCACAATATCTGCAAATTCTGGCTTATTAATAACAAACATTATGCTACAGAATACTGACTGATAACTCCTGCTTCATATCTTTCCTCAGTGCAAGCAGATAAACAGGAAATGTTTAGCTCTGATTTCTTTAGCACTGCATGGAAACTAAGAATCCTGGCTTGTTCTGCTGGACAAATAGCGGGCTTCTTTGTGCCATTGCTTGGCCACTGTGAAAATAGACTGCTGGACTAGATGTACTGCTTATATTTTTATGTTCTTGTTGCTACCTTAACAAATCCTGAATTACAGCTAGGAATTTTTATTTCCTTATTTAACATTAAGATGTTCTGCTCTTCTAGTCCTTATGCACTACTCCAGGAGGGCTTCCAATTCCTAGCTTATTCTGAAAGATTACTAAACAAATCAGCACTAGAGGTTTTCTTCTTCACTTAGTTGCTCCTACTACAAAAGGGGAAAAAACTTCTCTTAGCTGCACCTGAAGTTCCTATGACTCCAACCCTGTTGGGTTTTCATACAGGTCTGAAAGCATGGCTCTTTTAGCAGGCTCTGGGGTAGGGTGTAATGATTTACTTCCTCATAGTTTATTTATAAGTGTTATATTTGTTCAGTGTCAGCTATTCTCTGTGTGTGGCTATATATTACTATTGCATGGAAATCTTTATCTGGGGACTTTTAGGAAATGTGGAAAGTTGGTAGTTGGTGAATGAAAGTTAGCTTGGAAGAATGGAGCTGCACGTAGGGATGGTAAAATTTGGGGGGCAATCAGGAATTTGCATCACTGTGGAGAATGTCTATCTATGTGGTCACTGAGTCAACTTCCAATTTAACATAACAAATTAGGCATCTGCAACATTTTATCACTTCTATTTATTTTTTTATTTAATCAACTCACTAGTCAAAGCCCTCCTTCGATCCATGTATGGCCTGTTTTCCAAGCATTGGCTTCTGGGAAGGCACAAAGCAAATTCTACCATCTTTAGATTTTCCTGTACCAAAGGCTATCATAAAAGTTTCTGAGAATGTTACAGAAATTGCAAATTTGCTCCTGAAGAGGACATGAACTGAACAGCCCAAATTTGTTCAATACGTTCTCATGATGTGGTCCAAATTTGGCACCACACCTGAAGGAAAGGCTTGCTTCTGTAGAGTCTTGCTTTGGTTTCTTTTCTTCTTTTTATCTGCAGCCAAAATGTACTTTTACACAAGTAGGTTTAGCTCAATTAATTCTAGCAATATATAATTTTTTTGAGAAGAAACTGGAGAAATAGCTTCATTCTTAGTCTTTTCTGTCAATTTTGTCATATCAGGTTCATTATCAAAAATTAAATTATTAATTTGGGATATGAATTTACAAGATGAAGGATTATTACTATGTAAGCAGGGGACTCAAAACAGCTTCACACCTACCTCCTATCTGACTCGTATTGCAGTATCGAAACACTGTGCAGCATTCATGATAAGCCAGTTTAAAATCCTTCCTTCAGAACTACGATGGATAGACAGCATAAGATTCAATTTACTCAACTTTCTATTCTTGTGAGACATAAGGATGGATATGAGGGGACATGTCTTCCCACACTGTCCCCTTTATAGCAGTATTAGTGCAGCACTGATTGTTCTGTTATTATAATGCTTGCCAGGCAGGAATGTTTGGATTTTATGTCAAAATCTGGGCATAGCCACTACTGTAACTAGGTTTTGTGTTATAGTCTGTTCCACGTTACCCGCTAAGAATTGAAAGAACGTGGCTGCGTTTGGCAAATATTTATATATTTTTAGAGTTGTAAAGATAAATTGGTTTTATAATGATGAGAAACTTCATTGTATTTCTATAAGAAATTTTTACATGCTCATGCCTACACCTAACTGACCTTTGGGTTTAAAACTAAGCAGGATCAGGCACAGTTAGTACTTGCATCGGATACCATCATCAAGGGATTCCAGGGCTGTAGGTGAGAATGGGAAGTCAAACAAGGACCCTGGAAAAAGGCAGTGGCAAACTTCCATATTGTTGTTAAAAAACTTCACTGATGTGTCTATGTAGTTACCTGGAGTTGAGCTTGATTCAAAGGAGACTTTACCTTACATTTATTTCAGTCAGAAAATATCTACCTAAAAGTGGGGCTGAGAGCAAAAATGATCCACTGGCTATGAGCCCCTGAACCTATCCTGAACATTTTTGCTGAACCAATTATATTGTGCATAACATTTTCACATAAACAAACTTGGGAGGGAGGGAAGCAGATGCATTCCTTTTGCCCAAATTTCAAGAAACCCTTTCCACAAAAACACTGTACCTCCCTTTTAAACTCATCTAGTTATTTTAGCTAGTACTACCTCTATTTTCTTCAGTTATTCAATCAATTCTTCAAAGAAATGGTTAAAGGCACCTAGAACAAAAAGCTCATGTTTCTGACATTTGCAGACTTTATCTCCTTATATGGGGCTATTTTACCTATAAATTCCATCCAGTTTCGAGACAGGAAGGAAGGGAGGGGTGTTTACTGATTTCTAATGAAAGTTGGTGAGAGGCTTCAAAACTTCAGATTTCTGAATTTAAAATTGCATTCAAAGTTTGAGTTAAAATGGGGAGCTTCATAATCTTATCTTCATTTATGGAAATATAAACATATTAGAAATTAACGTTTATTTAACGATTGATTTTACTTGAATAATACAGGAACAGTAGTTTCATTTGGCTTCCTTTGCAAGAGCAGTTCATGCCAGCTTGAAAACTTTTGTCCTGGCAACCTTCAACTTATCAAAGATATTACTAATCTTATTTTGCACTACTGTAATTATTACTGAGTATTATCTGTTAGTTTATCTCCTTTTCCCTCCATCTTTATTTTTATGCTATTATTGTTTCTAATCATTCTTAACTAATTGATTTTATTATTTAAGTAAGCCAATTTGAATAGCTTTTAGCTGGAAATGCAAATTAAACATAAATAAAATAACATTCAAACAGTTTTGGGTATAAATCCCCTTAAAATCCCTAAAACGTATTATAGACTGAACTGTAGTATAGAGTTGTATCTATGCGCATTGCAGACTCTATACTGTAGTACAGAGTTGTATCAATCTCATTCTGAAGTTGTTTTAATGATACCATCACTATAACAAGCAATGGAATACTAGCTATAAGTAATTTGGGAATGGGGAAGTAGTTCTCCTGATTCTACAGTCCTTTCCTTAATCCCTGTATTGGTATTGTGATTCAATGTTCGAATTTGTTTAATTAATCTCATCCTTTATTACAACCTTGATAAATAACCTTCTCCTGATGTAGACCCAATATACTGGGTTTTAATTCCAGTGCGTTATAGTGGTTGCAAACTTTAACACAGTTATATGTGTTTGTATAGACAGAGCTCCTTCTCTGAAGACAAAGATACTTATTAAAGCTTTTAAACAAAACAAGTAACTACTAAATAGCCTTAGCTAATCCTGATATTCATAAGAAGTCATGATCCAATTCATGGAACCTAAACTTTTCCTTTTCTTCACTGACAATTAAAATACTAGCAACAATGACTCTCTAAAAATAATTTACAAGATGTGAAGCATTTGAAAATTATGCCTGTTTATTGTATATGTATCATTATTTATCAGGCTCCAGCATAAAAACTAGTTAGATGAAACATTAAATTTTCATATGCAATCAACTGAACTGAAATATGTTCTAAAAGTATAAAGGAAACCTCAACTCTTTTTTTTTCTTTTGTACAGAAACTGATTTGCATTGCTGTCAAAAATAAAAATAAATCCTTAGTTAAGGATCTGGAGGAACCCTCTTTTTCACTTAAGCCATGATTTTGTTCTATGGCATGTTATATGATAACATTCAATGAAGACTAGGCCTGGGACTATTTTTGATGCTTTAGAGATTGTAACTCCTAAAAAGCATTTCTCACTCATTATTACAGAATTAGTTGACAATCTAGCTGTACCAAGAAAAAAAAAATCCCACACCCTAATTGGTCCCACAGGGTAGTTAGGTGCTGTGGAAGACATAAAAACACTATTATTTCCCCATAGTGATTTTCTAGCCTTCCTATACTCTCTGCAGCACATTGGGACTTCTAAATTACATACCATAATTGACATCAAATATCTGTCCCACTAGTGAGTATCTTTATTAGCATCAAAATCACACACAACTAGTGTTCTCCAATGTTATTAAACAGAACTTGTTCTAGGTGTTGCCTTACTAATTAGGATGAGCCCGAGGAAGGAAATCTGGGTCATGTTAAATTAATTGGAATGAGCGCGAAAATTAGCTGAGCAAACTGCATCAATTTTCTATAGAGAACTCTCTTCATGTTGAGAATAAAAATGGATATTATGAGGTATTAACCAAAATACGTTCTATGACTGCCAAGAGGCGTGTTACAGTAGCCCTAAAATATCATGCACACAGATTCTCAGAAGTTAATGAGACATTTCCAGGAATGGTAAATAAATGGTGTTAAAATGGGTGTGCCTCTTATGGGAAAATGCCAAGTCATTTCATGTTTATTCAGGCATAACAAGATCTTCAAAATGAGCATAATTTAAAAGGTGAATAGTGCAGAATAGCGCATCCAGCTAATTTTCCTTAAGAAGTAATAGATTAAATTGACCCCCCCCCAAAATAAAATGAATTAAGAGGTTTACAAGTCAACAAGTCAACCATCAGATTTCTGCCTCTATGCACTATATTCTCATCATCTCCTGCAATGAAGTTTCTGAAAAAATGTCCCGAAGGCAGGGAACAAAGAGAGCAGAACTGATTATGGCCACACTCACCGCCTTGCTGTCTAAACTCTGTTTGGCTTCCTAATGAGCTCACTAAAAACCTAATTCATCTCCCATAACCCTTCTCAGCCCTCCTTGAAATTCACCATTATGGAAATTACAGATGAAACATTTACAGGCTGTGTTCAAATTACTGCTTCTTCAACAGGCAGGTCCCTGACCCTTACAATGAGCACAATAGAGGTATGTCCGGCATGAAACCACTCAGGCCACAGCCTTTAGAATAAAAAGGCTCAGGAAGGTTAAGACTTTTTCTCATGGTGATAACAATTTCCACATTAATGCCGTTAGCCCCATGAATATGGGAATTCTGTATATTTGACAATACATCAAACACAAACTATAATTCAGAATGGGAAAATGAGTTGTACTAATGACAAATAACTGAAATAGGCTAATGTGTATTCCCTGTTTATGAGGAAACTCCCTCAGTTCCTCATTACATGAAGTCAAAATGATCCTCGTGGCATCTACCCTGTAACTGGAAGATTACTGAATTGATAGATCCTTACTTTAAAATGCAGCTGTTTTATTCTGCTTTAGTAATTAATTCTTTTTCCAATATCTTATTGATTAAGCGTAGACCCTGATAAAGTTCAAACTGAGAAGAATCTCTAGTGCCTTCCTTAGTTGCTCAAGAGAGTCAATGAAAACTTCCTACAATTCCACTTGCCTCCTCAGAGTGCTGATCCAATGAACAGAACAGTTTTTTCTCATAAATTAGTCAGACCATGTGGAGCTGTATTAGCTGATCATTGCCTCTTTACTTGCTGACTTGCTTTTCATTTTTGCTGTCTTTTGTGCTGTCACACACAAAGTCGGAGTGCAGCTGCCATTCTGAACCCAAACCAAGGTAAAGAACAATTCATACAAACTACATTTTTCTCCATTTTATATAGCTACAA
This sequence comes from Candoia aspera, assembly GCF_035149785.1. Taxonomy (NCBI): domain Eukaryota; kingdom Metazoa; phylum Chordata; class Lepidosauria; order Squamata; family Candoiidae; genus Candoia; species Candoia aspera. The sequence continues at coordinate 284,765,534 of NC_086153.1, read as the reverse complement.
CTCTCTGAGCAGTTCAGCACTCAATAAGGTCTCCTGGGACACAACTAGCTGAGAAATCAGTACTAAAGCATGCAGACATATTGTGGAACTAAGGTTAAAAAAGAAAGTGTAGGACCTGCCTGGTTCTTCAAAGCTGTTCAGTCTTTTGGATTAGAATGTTAATGGTTGTCTTTTTCAGAAATTATGTATTTCTACCATTTTGTTTAGTAAAAAGTAACATGAATACTCGCAAACTGTATTCTTAACACCTATGACCACAAAAAGGCAATGCATAACTGAGGACCAAAAGGCAGCCAGTTGTTGCCTATATATTACCATTATGGATGCGATAATATAAGAAGGCAACTCACAAACACGGTGATATTTTTAAAGAGCCACACAAAGTAGATGATAAATGCTAATAAATAAGAACAATTTTTTGGATTACAGACTACACTATGGGCTTCTCTCTCTCTCTCTCTCTCTGAATATTGTTCTAAAGTAGTTCAGTAGTATCAATGTAAAACAAGAGAAAGAAAACTTGCTAGGTATGTCTGTAATATAATATGTCTTTACACAAGCAGGTTCTTGCCAATGTGTGGAATGCTCTATGCATTGCTTACAGACGCTCATGAGTTATGGAAATAAATAATCTCTAGTAAAATCATACATTAAGTACAGTATCTCTATTTTGGCTTTAAAGCAGTTGATGAGACCATTCAAATATTGAGGCTTGTTCCCAAGTACCACATTTAATTATCCAATTTACTATTTATAAAAGGCTTTCATACAGATGTTCTGTACAGATGTTTAGACCACAGAATCTCAATAGGGATAGCTATGCTTGCTGGAAATTCTTGATGTTGTAGTCCTAACATATCTACAGAGAACTAGGTTGAGAAAGCTGGTTTATATAGTTTCAGTCAGAATCAACTGTATCTGGCATCTTCTTACATGCTTAATCAGTTGCAAAGGGAAAGTACATGTGCAAGTGGGCTGGCTACAGTGTTTTAGTCCATCAGCAATCTTTGAGTATCATGAGCAGAATTAGAACACTTCCACTAGTAGAAAGCAGTGAGGTGATTTTGCTGATTTCTCTTATCTCTGCAGCCTCTCTAGTGTCAATTATCAATTCCCCCAACCCTTCTGAACAGATTTTCAGAAAACATATGGGACTGAAAGGGAGAGGAATTGGCAAAGATCATCTTTTCTCTTCTGCCAGCAGAAAAGCTCCACTGGATCAAGGGCTTCTAGATGATAGAAGCGTCTTTTGTTGGATCCAACTTAATGCCTATGAAAAGCTGCATTCCTCTATCCTCAGGCCATTTTTTTCTTCCATGAAAAGTTATTTTCACATATATCTCCAGCACACATCAAAATTGTCCAAAAACAGTTTACATGACCTTTAAAATTGCCGTTAACAATGCCTTATTTTCATTCAGATATATAAACACTTCACATTTAGAAACAACTTCTTTTTGGGGGAGGCATGTTTTCTAGAAAAATCTATGATCCAAACTAAATGCGGGAAGAACAATATGGGAGATTAAATAGAAAAATTCTTCCCTGATTTTTAAAAGTAGAATTTATTGGTTTTTCCCCTACAAATGCTTATATTAGTCTCCATAGAATTATACATAAAAATTCTATTTAGGCATTACAGACCCCACATATTTTAAACAATTCAATCATAAAATAGTTGAAAGACTACAAACACTTTTTGAAAAATAGAAAATTGAGAAGAGTTGTTAACAGTCACTTTTCATATCTCTGTCCCATCACTACTCAGTAATATAGGTGGTCCTCATTTAGCAACCACTCATTCAATGACCGTTCAAACTTACGACAATGTTGAACAAGTGGTAGTTATGACCGATGCTCATACTTACAGCCATCTCAGTGTCCCCATGGTCATGGCAAACAAAGTCAAAATATACTTATTAGGGGAAAAAAATCAACAATTTTGCATTTCATATTTCATACATTCTATTGAACTAATTTAAGCCAATAAACATGTATATTTCTAAAAGCCATCTATATTTCACTGGTATGATTTCTTACGTGCTTTCCTTGGCGTAAGGATTTCAATATTCAAAAGCAAGGTTATGGACTGTTAAATTGAGCACATGTTTTGCACTGGCATTTTAGTTCCAGCAGGTGCCAAGCTTGGCAATTTAGTATCTACAGTTCTTAACATATGTTTATGTGGCTTCTTCAAACACAGAAGAGAAACTGAAAACAAGGTGCTGCATAAAACGTCATTTATTCTCAGTTCTGAAAACCTAGAAAAAGGTTATCCAAGAAGGATGACGGTGTTCTAGGCACAAATCTGGAATGAAACAGCTGATAATCAAATAGGTAATCACAGGCTATTACCATCAGTCACAGAGATGGTCACACATGCAATAGGATGTTTTGCCTATGTGACCAAAATGTTGGTTATATTTTCACTATTATTAAAAGCATTATTCAAATATACTATAACCGCCAGGGTTATTAGAAGTTGTCTGAAGTATAAGTTCACTATTTGTCTAAATTATGAACTTTCAGTAAAACAAAAAGCAATTCAAAATTTATTTATGCACTGCAGCAAAATGATTCCTTATCCCCTTCATCAGTGTTGGGAGTATACACTGACACAATCCAGAAGTTATTAGCATTGCTGATCCAATACAAAAAAATCCCAACAACCTATATTAAAACTTAATTTTGCGGGAATAAATAAAGGATAATGCTATTACCAACTTCTTCTGCCCTATATTAAGGTTCATTGAATAGTTACTATTGCTGGCAAAGCATTCTAAAGCTGAGAGTTGTAGCATAATATTTATTGTATCACTGTATGGTAGCAATTTATTGCAAAGCTGAAGAAATAATAGTCTTGATCCTAACTGTTGCTCTGGCAATCAGATCCCACCCACAGCGGAATTTCACTCATATGACACTATTTCTAGTAGAGACCTGTCAACTGAAAGTATCCTCCAGAGGACTGGGGACCTGATGGAACAGTGTTAGTAATGGTTGTAAAAAGAAGGAAAAATCAGTGAAAAATTGCTTCCACTCACTTTCCACTTCTATGAACAGTAGAAGCTCTTCTGTTAGGAGGGCAGAGGGTGACTCAGGATCCAATCCAAGAAGAAATAGGAGAACTTAAAAAAATAGTAGTAACCTTTTCATCTATAACAGTATCAAATCTTTTCTCTCGTTTTATTGTTCTACATTTTAAAATGTACAACAAAACATGTATCAACAGCAAAACCAGGTACTTGTTCCAATTATTTATACTTTATATTCAGATCCACTTGAAAAGGTTATTTAGTACACCTTTCTTATATTATTTCCAAAATTATTAAAGCCCACGACAATTTAAAGATTAATAAACATAAGACTCCAATAGAAGAGAGTATCTGTAGCTCAGGGTTGAACTGTGGAGTCCTTGATGCTCTCTGAGCTTGATTGTTCACTTGCAGAGGTTTTATTACATGACTAGATTATGAAGCGCTGATGATGCCTGCAACAGATTACCCATGCAAATGACCCTATTACAACAAATTACATATGAAGACTAACAACATTTTCAGGTTGATTTGGGGTGATCTTTCAGACTTTCAGTACAACTTACAGCCACAATCCACATGGGAAATGTACAGATCCCTTTGCTAAATGCCCTTCATTGAAACAGGAGATTGAACTACCAGAATCTTACATCATATTACAGCATATTTCCACACAACTGAAAAGTTATTTACAATAACTTCCTTCCATCCATATTTGTAATTTGCATGAGAAAAGGTTTTACTACTGCCCCAGCAATATCTTCTTCTTAAGCCTATAGGATTAAAAGCAGTAAAAAAGTGAAAGAAAAAAGAAAAGTCACACCATTACCTTCCCTACTGTCACTTATGCAATATTAGCAGCAATATTATAAAGTCATGTGGAAAACAGTGCAATATTTTGTTTCATAGTGTCATGCTACTGATGACAACAATGTAAAATCAGTGCAACTAAATATTGTTTAGTTGTTTTCTCCAAAATATTAGGCTCTAGATTTTAGATGAAGTTTTAAAATATACAGTATGTTTTTGAAATTTCTCTTTCCATAAAATCTTAACTTAAAAAGTATCATGCATAATTCAGCTGAAACTGGAAACATTTAAATTCTGTGGAGTCCTTGGTGCTCTCTGAGCCTTGTTGTTTTCTTGCAGATGTTTCATTGCCAGACTAGGCAACATCTTCAGTGCGAAGAGGGAGTGGGCCTTGCTCTCAATTTATATACCATGGCTTGCCCTGCCTGTGTTGGTAGGGGTGTTGTTCTCTCCATGGGAGTTCTTTGATTGGGCTGTTGTTTGCTGCTTGGTTGATTGACTGAGTTAATAGTTCCTTGATTAGGGTGTATTGTGCCGTTTGATGGTTCATCTGGTGTTAATCCTAGTGTTGATTTTTGCATATCTGGGTGTGCATATCTTTGATTGCTTGCAAGGGAGTGTACTAGTCTTTTGGCTTTTCTATTGTCTCTTTTGAATGGTATGTAAATGTTGTTTACCTCGATGTGTCTGTTGATGGCTGCAGCATTTAGGGTTTAAGCTGATACATGGGGTCACGCGACCTTAAGAAAATCCTGTTCAGACTAAACTCTGGCAACAGTTTGCAAGGTAATCAGTCTAGCTACCATGTCCTCCCACTGGACAATTCTGCTGCTGCTGTACTCTTCCACCTTTTTACCCCAGGAAAGCAATTGCCAGGTGTGTGCACATAAAATTGAATTTATATACAGTATATATATATATATATATATATAAATAAAGCATCACACAAGCACAACAAACAGCTTTAAAATGAAAATTCCTTTTTTGCTGTCCAGTTAGACTCCAATGCCCTCTAGACCAGGGTTTCTCAACCAGGGTATGATGAAATGTGTTCCTGAAGGAGGGGATGATATGGTAGATTGCAGCGCTGCCGCTGATTCCCAGGAAGGAGGGAGTGCATTCCAGGCAGATAAGAGGATTCACAGTCCAGAGACTGTTGCTGGGAAAGTTAAGAGGTTCAAGGTAGCTCTGCCCTAGAGTCTCCCAGGTTATTTACCCTTAGGACAGTTAGAGTAGCTTTAGTCTGGCAAGATTTTGTCTGTATGGTGAAAGCAATAAAGAACTGGAGTTTGGATTACACTGACTCGACATTTCTTGGGCTGGCCCTGACACAGGGTTCTGTGGAACCCTAGGGTTCCGCAAGAGGTTTCCCTGGGAGATCATGATTTATTTAAAAAATTATTTCAAATTCAGGCAACTTCACATTAAAGAGGTAAGTTTCATTCTTTTAGTTTAATACACTGTTAATGCATATATACAGGCCTACACATGAAACGAATATAGTAACTTTGTAATTTCTGGTCTATATTTGAGACTGAATGTGCAGGGGTTCCCCAAAGCCTGAAAAATATTTCAAGGGTTCCTCCAGGGTCAAAAGGTTGAGAAAGGCTGCTCTAGACCTACATTTACTTGGAACGATGTAATAATACAATGTTTTAAGACTTGCCTTGCAAAAAGAAGGCTGCTCATTTGAAACCCTACAGAAAAGTATTTATGGGTTTTTTAGTTACAACTTTTCTATCTGAGCTACCTACTTTTCCTTGGGCTTTTAAAAAAAAAAAAAGTAAGTCTAGGGGTGCTACCTTCCTGTTTGATATTGAACTACAAATTTGAATGCCATATTCAGAAACATGCCTGCATGTTTTTTGGACCCAGAAACTAACCCGACCTGGAAGGACTTGGAAGAACTGTTCAAGGACTATTCTCACCATCATTCCAATATATATGTGAAAGTTCTGGGGAGGCTGGAAAAGTAAGGGAAGACAAGAGATAAAAGACAAGTCCATTGTTATTTTATCTTATAAACAGCTACTCAATCTAGGTGGCAAAAACTTGTGAAGAAGCATTTCAAATCATTCAAAGAGACTCCACCTTATTTAATTCACTATGAATGAGAGTTGGAAATTACCCCTGCAGTTTCCCAAGATTCTGTATTTATCCTAAGACTAGCATTAAGGATACCTAACCTTACTTCCTTGATTTTGCCCAGCTGTACGGAACTTGACAGTCCAGCAGAGGCCCTAGCTGCCGCCTGGAATAGAAAGGTGGCCGAGGCCTTGGACAGGATCACGCCTGTGCAACCTCTCTTACCTCATCATACCCAATGCTCCCCGTGGTTTACGGAGGAGTTGAGGGTTCTGAAGTGGATTAAGAGACGTCTAGAGCACTGCTGGAGGAAGACAAAGACCGAATCCGACCGAACACAAGCTAGAGCCGCAATTAAGGCCTACCTTGTGGCGATAAGGGCGGCAAAGCGTCAATACTTCTCCGCCCTTATTGCGTCTGCAGAATGCCACCCAACGGCTCTGTTTAAAATCCTGCAATCTCTGTTGGGGAAGGTGGGCACGGTGACTCACCCACAGGGCCATGTAGAGGAGTTTTCAAAGCATCTGCAAGACAAAATCGCTCGGATCTGTTCTACGTTAGATTCCAAGTGTGAGGCATGGTCTGTGGAGATGCCCAAGGATTGTACTTACCATGTTATCTGGGAACAGTTTGATCCTGTTGGACCCGAGGAAGTGGACAGGATCCTCCGGACAGTAAATGCCACCACTTGTCATCTAGACCCATGTCCTTCCTGGCTGGTGAAAGCTGCCTGGGAGGTGACATGTGGCTGGGTCCGGGCGATGGTCAATATATCCTTGAGGGAAGGGGTGTTTCCAACTGCCTTTAAGGAGGTGCTGGTACATCCCCTCCTCAAGAAACCATTGCTGGACCCTACTATACTGGATAATTTTCGTCCAGTCTCTCACCTCCCCTTTTTGGGGAAAGTGGTTGAGAAAGTGGTGGCATTACAGCTTGAGAGGGTTCCGGAGGAAACGGATTATCTAGACCCCTTTGAGTCAGGTTTCAGGCCCGGATATGGGATGGAAACAGTATTGGTCGCACTTATGGATGATCTCTGGTGGAAGTGGGATGGGGGTAGTGCATCCATTCTTGCTCTTCTTGACCTCTTAGCGGCTTTCGATACCATTGACCATGGTATCCTTTTGGGTCGGCTCAGGGAGTTGGGGGTGGGTGGCGTGGTTCTATGCTGGTTCACTTCCTTCCTCCAGGGCCGGTCCCAATTGGTGGTGACAGGGAGTGAGAGATCCGACCCTTGACCCCTCCTTTGTGGGGTGCCACAGGGTTCGGTTCTCTCTCCTCTCCTATTCAATATCTACATGAAACCACTGGGTGAGATCATCCGTCATCATGGGATGAGGTATCATCAGTATGCTAACGATACTCAATTGTATATCTCCATCCCAGGTGAGGTAAGTGATGCCATAGCTGCCCTTTCCAGGTGCCTGGGGGCTGCAGGGGTCTGGATGGGGAACAACAGGCTTCAGCTGAACCCTGGTAAGATGGAGTGACTGTGGGTTAAGGGCTCTTCTGTATCCAGGACTTTGTCATCTTTGGTTCTGGATGGGGTTGCACTGCCCTAGACAGACCCGGTGCGTAACTTGGGGGTCTTTGTGGACTCACAGCTCCTGCTCGAAGAGCAGATGGCAGCCGTGGTCAGAAGGGCCTTTGCACAGCTTCATGTTCTGCACCAGTTACGCCCTTTCCTGGATCAGGAGGCCCTTCGAACAGTCACCCATGCCCTTATTATCTCCCATATAGACTACTGCAATGTGCTCTACATGGGGCTACCCTTGAAGAGTATCCGGAAGCTTCAGCTGGCCCAGAATGCGGCTGCGTAGGCTATTTTTGGCGCCCCTAGAAGGGCAGACATAACACCTTTGCTACGCGAACTGCATTGGATACCAGTCTGCTTCTGGGTCCAATTCAAGGTGTTGGTTATCACCTATAAAGCCCTACATGGCATGGGACCAGGTTACCTAAGGGACCGCCTCTTCCCCGTTTCATCAGCCTGCCCCACCCGATCATGCAGAGAGGGCATGCTACGGACCCCGTCAATAAGAGAATTCCATCTGGGGGGGGGTCCAGGAGGCGGGCCTTCTCTGCAGTAGCACCCACCCTCTGGACCATCTTGCTCCCAGAGGTGAGATTAGCCCCATCGCTCCTAGCCTTCCGGAGGAAGTTGAAGACCTGGCTCTGCCACTGGGTTTGGGGCAGGGAGGAGAATAGTCATACTTGGGGCTGGCTAGTGCCTTGAAGTGACCCTCCTATACAATGACGGAATGAGACCATCGCCATCTGGATTTTATTATATTTGGTAGCTCTGTGAAATTGTTTTATAGCATGTTTTATATTGAAATTTTATTATATATTTGTTTTATATTGTAAACCTCCCAGAGTTCCTCCACTCAGAGGAGATGGGCAGTGACAATTTGATAAACAAACAAACAAACCTAATACTCTACTCCTACCTCCTATTTCCCCCACAAAAACCCTATGAGGCGGGTTGGGCTGATACATACATACATACACACACACACACACACATACATGCATACACACACACACAAACATACTGGGATAGTGCCTCCAACAAATCCCAGGAACATCATAGTGGCTGGATAGCTTAGTGGTTAGAGCACTGCCTTTGGAGCGGGAGACAGGGGTTCAAATCCCGGCAGGTAACTACCTTACTAGTAGGGGTCCTTGGGCAAAGACCCCCTAATGCTTCACCTGCCTACCTCAAATAACACAAACTAAGAGAGTCATGCCTGCTTGGATGTCACCTGGATTAACAAGGTCCACGTCAGATGTTGGGAGAACCAGGACAATCTGACGATAAGTGGGATACTGGAACAACCATACATGGACGAGACAAGAGAACATGGAATTGATGGAATGCTGCTACAACAGTAGACCTAATGAGAGGGGATATATGAAACGTATGAGGGAACTATGGATGGACAGAACTATGGATGGATTGAAACTGAAATGTCACTGCCACCCCCTCCATTACAAAGCACAGCAGCTGATATGAGGCAAAAGATCATGGATAAACAGTCAACTCTCAAGACCAATTACCAAGGGTCTGTGGAGAAGTACCATCAGATGTCAGCCTCACAACAATCCCTACTATCATAACTCAAACCAATGAACTAGTATACACTACAGTCGCCATAATCCTGGAGATGACTGGCTACACAATCAAGTAGAACAACAGTATATACCCCCCACCCCCCGGAAAATGAGGTTGGAGACTAAGATCAAGGCAACTTGGAGAGTAGTCAGTCAGCTGGTGGAACTACAGAAGGGTGTGGAGATTAAGGATAAGACTTGGCTACTAAAAAAATACAAGGGCCTGACTCCATCTGAAGCCCTAGAGACTGCTAACAAAGAGTCACAGCACTCTCTGCCAGGCTAAGGAGATACACCAGAGCAGCAGAGGCCAAGAAGATAAATGCCCTGTTCACCAAAGAACCATCCAAGTTGACCTCCAAACTGCAGTGCAACAACAGTAACAGCAGAGCCCCCAACAGCAGAAACTGAACAGTACTGGAAGAACATATGGGAGAAAGAGAAGACACATAACACCAGTGCAAAGCAGCTGCAGGACCTGAGAGCAGACCACAGCAATCTCCCAGAGAGATTGAGGAAGACACATACCACCCATACCGGTGAGAAGGGATTTATATATATATGCTCCAATATATGCTGCTTTAGTATATTAAGAATGGAATTGATTCCAAGAAAATATCTTTCAGGAAACAGAAAATTATTTCTAACACCACACAACAATGTACTAGTACTTTTGGATGCTCTGATATACAAAACAGAGTTCCACTTTCAGTGAAGAATGAAATTTCCCCTAAATTATCTATACTAAACATATGTGTTCAAAAGAAAATATTTGTTATACAAACAGGCATGAATAATGACAAATGAAAGACTGATTAATCTAGTACACTGAAAACAGCATTCAAGAGCATTTTATTATTGCACAAAATTTGCCTTTGTACTGGTTCCAAGGTGCATGTCATGTTTCATTATTGATTTCATAAATGCTGATTGAAAGGTAAAAATGGTAGCCGTATAATTAAGGCTGCAAAGTCTAATAGATTTAATCAATATTATTAATCAACTACAGGGCAGTTTTAACATTTTAATGAAAAGTATACTTGTTTATGTATTGAGCTCATTTGATTTTAATGTGTAACCATAAGAGAAAATGGTAAAGTATTAAGAAAGGAATTATACCACCTTTGGTATTATCAATAACAACATCTACAGCAGTTGACTTGTATACAGATTTATATAAATCAACTGTGATTAATTAAATCATACAATCAATAGATTAAAATGTATCATAGGTACGATATGTATCTATGAACAAAAGTGAACTGAAGCAATATGAACAAGTTTCCCTTTTGGGGAAAATATATTTTGAATAAACAGACTACTACTTAATTTTCTTGGCACCCCTGACAAACAGGCTTACAAACATGCATCCTATAAAGCCACTAAAGTCAACACTATTCACTGATATTTAAAATCATAGGACATCAAATTAGAAATCTATCACAAAATTATAGGATGTAAACAAGTGGAGCATTCGTGTGCTATTTATATTCTGTATCCATAACATTTCACTCTCTCTCTTCCTCTTCCTCTCACCCTCCACACACTGTAGTTGACAAAGATCATGCAGATATAGTCTCTGTTGGACCTCTTCTCACAAACATCACATAATACCATAGATCCTTAGTTGTCAGTAGCATTTATAAAATTAAAAGCAGTTAGAACATTAATAAACATTTCATAAAACCTCAGTTCACCTCAAATATTTTCTTTGTTGAGTTTATTCATGTTTAAAGGTTAAACAGAAAAATTACATCTGAGAACCCTATTTTTCTATGATTTAATAAGGTATTTCACTAAATTTCTCTATGCTTTTCCAGTATCTTCAAAGATTATCTAAAATTGGCTTTGGCTGCAAATAAATATACAGATACTATGGCTATAAAACGTATTCTGAGATGACAACTATTATAGTAGCAATTAACAGCAGTATTCACTTGTGGGAATGCATACATACATAATGAAATATTGCATATAATAAGATAGTAGGAATAATGAAGTTTTAAAAGTTGCTAAAATGAAAATCACCTTGATCACCTTGATTGACCAGACTGTCACTGGACAGAGTCCTGCTGGTCACAACTGGCTTTCCATTCATCTCGAAACCTGGCTTTCCTTCTCCAGGTTCGGCCAAAGTCCTTGACTATTGGATCTTCCCATCTCCTTGGGGGCTGGCGTTTTTACTTCTCTTGGATACCATTCAGCAACTGCTGTTGTCCATCGGCCATCCGACATGCACACAACATGTCCTGCCCAGCGTAGCTTCCATTTGCTATATTCAACAATGACATCATTTATTCCACTTTGTGTTCTCATCTGGCTGCTTGGGATGTGGTCTCAGAGAGAAACTTTCAGCATGGATCTTTCCATAGCCCTTACCACTCTTGAAAGCTCTTCCTCTTCTGCCTTTTTTAGTGACCATGTTTCACTTCCATATAGCACCGCCAATAAGACAGTCGAATTAAAAAGATTAGCACACAGTTTTCCTTTGATTTTCTCAATCTGTAAGACTTCCCTAATGGAGTTGTATCTAGCCCATCCAGCTTTCTTTCTTCTGACCAGTTCTTCTCTTTGATTGTTGTTCATTTTGATTAGCTGTCCCAGGTAGACATAGTGGTCAACCTCTTCGATAAGTTCAATCTGAAGCCTCATTTGGAATCTTGGAAGGTTCCCTGTCTGCATATATTTTGTTTTAGGGTGGTTCATCTTTAGACCCACCTTTCTGCTTTTGGTGTCAAGTTGTCGAAGCATTTTTTGCAGCTTTCGAGCATCCTATGTGATCAGTACAACATCATCCGCAAATCTGAGATGGTATATCTTCTCTCCCTTTATATCAATTCCGTCTTCCCATTTCATTTTGCGCATGGTATTTTCCAAACAAGCGTTGAAAAGTTTAGGTGAGATCGTATCGCCTTGCTTTTTACTTTTCTCCACTTGTATTCATATTTCGGTTTCAAAGAGAGTAATATTTGTGAAGCAGTTGGCATTTGCTTTTTTAAGCAGCGCAATGTAGTTGGAGTTGATTCCTTGTTCACTGATCGCTTGCATTACTGCACTGACTTCAACACTATCAAATGCTTTTTCATAGTCCACAAATTGATCGCAAGCAGAAATTTATATTCTCTTGACCGTTCAATGAGCTGAGTAAGAGTGAATATACAGTACTGCACTTGCTTCTAAAGCCAGCCTGCTCTCATGGCTGTTGCTCATCTAAAGCTCTTGTAAGACGGTTTGTAATCACTTTCGTGAATAGCTTATAGACAGTCGATAATAAGCAAATCGGCCTATAATTTTTGAGATCTTTGTGATCTCCCTTCTTGTACAGTAGGACTGTAGAGGACTCCTTCCAGCAGTCAGGAATTTTTTGCATCTCTACATACCTGGCGACGTGCTTCGCCAGTGATTTCCATAGTTCATGACCTCCAGCCCTCAGTATTTCTGTTGTTATACCATCTTTTCCTGGAGCTTTCCCCAGTGCTATCTGATGGATCGCTTATCGAACTTCACTTATTAGAACGGGTGGTATGTGCTTGGTCATGGCGGTCAATGGCGGCATTAGAATGTCCAAACGGGATGCGAACAAGTCCATGTAGAATTCTTTACGGATTTGCTTGAAGTCTTGCTTTCCTGTCTTTTCTTTTCCGTTTTTATCTTTTAATGCTGCTATTGTTGTTTTTTACACAGTGCTATTTCCTGTTTGCACTTTCTGATGCTGCTTTGCTTATTTGCTGTGTCAAGAAGGTTATGAATGCTTTTCTGCTCTCAGAATTTCTCCAGATCTTCTTTCAGTTTCCTCCGTATTTATTTGCAGAGGAGAGAGTATTTGATGTTATTCCGAGCAGTTCTAGCCGTCTGTCTTCTCTTTTGAAGAAGCATTTTGGTCTCTTCCGAAATTCTTCCTTTTGTCTCTTTTGGCTTTGTCATTCTTGCTTATTTAGCGCATTGCATCAGCTTCTCAATGAAGTTGTTATAGTCTTCATTATTATTTTCTACCATGTTCCAATTCATCTTTGAAATGCTTTCCTTCAGGACATTTTTGTCAAGAGATGTTGGTAACCGGTTTTGAATTGCAAATCATAGGGTTTTCTTCTCTATCTTTTCATCAAAAATTAGTCTTGCCTGTGTTAAATGAAGGCACTACAGAGAGATCTTTCAATAATCTTCTTTTGTTGATCAGAATGTAGTTGATTTCATTCTTCTTCCTTGCATTCGGAGTAATCCAGGTACATCGTCTTTTAATACTCTTCTTAAACCAGGTGTTGCCAACATATAGTTTGCTGGTTTCCACCATTGTTCAGTTTTCCATCTCTTTCGTTCCTTTCACTGGATCCATACATCCCAATAAATTTTTCCCCTACAGCTTGTTTTCCAATTATCACGTTGAGGTCACCAATCACCGTTGTATATGTCATTTTCTGAGACAGAGCATTTGAGAGTTCATAAAAGCTATCCACTTCATTGTCATCACTCTGACTTGTTGGTGCATATACCTGAATGACCTTGAGTGTGCTGCTGGGACTTAGTTTAATAAGAAGAGATCCAATCCTCGCTGATGAAATATTGCACGATATGATTTTTGAAGACTATTCCTTGCTAACATGAAACCGATTCCTCCAGCTGTTCGTGGGCCATCTCCTTTACCAAGTCTTACTGTGCTTCTGTCTTTCCAGGTTGCTTCTAACTCTTCCTCCATTGTGACGATGTCACACCTCAATTTGTCTTTTTCTCCCATGAGATGGTTTAGATGATCAACTCTCGCTAATGTTCAACAGCTGTAAGTACATAGCGAGAGGGCCATGGTCAATTAGGATGGTGGCCTGCCTCCCAAGATTCTTAGCAGCCTCTGGTCAATCGAGCTCTGCAAGGCCACCTTAGCATGGTTCGAGGGACCTGCGAGGAACTGAGGCCCATTTTCGCGGGTTGCTTTAGCCACAGATTTGAGTCACTCGCTGGCTAGGCTGTTGGTGACCTGTGTGCCTCAACTTAGCTAGCCATGACCTAAAGGGTAAAACCCTTTGGCCAACAGCCTGATGACTTCACAGCTTGGTAGAACCTGCCGGAGAATACACTCCGCTGTACTTCACCGTCAGACAGCCAGGGTCACTGCTGCACCACTATGAGGTGTGAGGTAGGACTTTGCAGCATGAAATGAAAATAATTGTATAAATACTGGGTGGGCAATCTAATCTACAACTTAATTGAATTTATTAGCTGAATGAAAATTTAATCTAAACATGTCCTGTGTTATGCAGTGGACATTAAGCAATTGGGAATGGAAGATCAAGTACTGGATATTATATTATATGTAGCATTTATTTTACATAAAGATTTCTGTCCTATTACTCTACTGCGTATGTCTCATAATATGTAGTAAAGTATTATTTGAAATGTTGATACTTTATGACACTTCTATATGAAATATCATTGGCTTTGTAAATATTTTCCCATTAAAAACACAATTAATTGAATAATTGTACATACTAATTTGTCTTATTTATTTTACATGTATATCATCTAGTAACAGGTTCTGTCAATATAACGATTAGTGTGTGTAAAGCATTTCAAAAAGATGGTTTGCAGCATGATCAAAGTCCATCTCTTCCAATTATTAAAGCAATCCCTTTTTGAGGCTAATGGCTGTTGTCGAAGCTGTTCTTACTTTTCTCTACATGTGTGTGCACATATGGCCACGTGCAAAGCTTGCAAAAGACATGGTTCCTTTAAAAATTTCAGAAAGATACTTTGTTCTTATGCTGCAAAAGCATACCTTTCAAATGCTTTACACAGCCCTAATAAAGATGCATAAAGATGCAACTTCCAACATGAGTATAACATAAGATGATGTCAGATCTAGATTATGGATACATCTAGGTGAATTCTGACTTACAAAGCCTACTGTATGATCTTAAACCACTCCTTCACTTTTATTGTCTGACCTCCATTATTAACAGAAAGGGTGATGGTGCATCAATTTAAGATCTACAGAAGAAAAGCATTCATAACCTTCTTCATATTTGTGTCCATGTTTCTGTGCCTTTTGAACACTCTTTTCCTTCTCTACTTCTTCCTCCATGTGCCTGTATTTTCTGTCAGTCTCCACTTAATCCACATTTTCCATCTTTCCTTAACTTTCTCTACCACCTCTCTATCCCTCTCCTCTACCTGTGACCAGGCATCATTCTCCTGTCCCCATTGTTATCTGCCTACTTTCCTATTTTCCCTATCATGAGCTCCAATTCCCAGTTCATGAACTAGCACTTTTCATCACTTCCTCTCCTCTAACCTAAGATCCACCCCTCCTGCCCATTTCCCTGCTCCACAGGATCCAGATCCCCTTAATCCAAGATTCAGCCTACCTCTGACTATAATAATTATTATTTCTAGAAAAGATGAGTAGAAAAGTGAATTGGGATCAGGACGGGGGTCAACCCAGGTCTCCAGTGTGGAATAGGAATATACTGATATTCAACTAGGGAGACCCAATTTTGCCCTTTTCCAAGATGCTTTTTTGGCCAATAATTCTGTTATGGAATGTGTCTCTGAAGGGGGAGGTGATGTGGTGGATTTCGGCAGTGCCACTGGTTCTCAAGGAGGAGGGAGCACATTCCAAGAAGGGGAAGGATTGGAAATGTTTACAGGGTGAAGGAACCCTTTATCATCTTTGGTGGACTTGTGAGAAGGCTAAAATGTTCTGGGACCAAATATGTATTACTATTCAAAAGATTCTTAAAGTAAATATACAAAAAAACAACAACCCATAACTGTTTCTTCTGGGGTTGATGGAAAAGGAGTTTTGCTGTTATACATGATTACAGCTGCAAGACTTTTATATGCACAATGATAGAAAGATCCACGAATACCTACAGCTGAAGACTGGATTGTTAAATTAATGGACTTGGCTCAAATGGCTAAATTGACAGTACTAATAAGAGAACACTCTGTTTCTAGATTTATATCTACTTGGCAACCACTGTTAGAGTACTTGCTTGTAATAGAAAAAAATTGGGTTTTAGTGATTAAATGGTTTTAATAGAAATAATTTTATGATAGTTTAATTAATGGTAAAAGACTAGATTTGTAAATTTATCTATATCTGTATTGGAGAAAGTCGGAAGTCACTTTCCATTTGTTTTCTCTCTATTGAAACTTTTATAGTTTTTTTCTTTTTTTTCTTTAGTTCTGTTTTCTATCTATTCTATACTTTCTTTTTTGTATCTTAATTATACTTTGGAAAAAAATAATAAAGTTCTATATTCCCAAGAAGGGGAAGAAGATAGTTTGGTCTAGTGCTTAAGGTGCTGGCTAGAAACCAGGAGTCTGTGACATGAAAGCCGGCTGGGTGACCTTGGGCCAGTCACTCTCTCTCAGCCCAACTTATCTCACAGGGTTCCTGTAGTGGGGAAAACAGGAGGAGGAAGGAGTATTAGGTATGTTCGCCGCCTTGAGCTATTTATAAAAATAATAAAGGCAGGGTAAAAATAAATTAAATAAATAAACAAACAAACAAACAAACATAGTCCAGAGACCAGTTGTGGGAAAACCAAGAGATTCAGAATGGCCCCGCCCTAGAGCTTTCCCAGGTTATTTCCCCTTAGGTAGGTAGAGTTGCTTTAGTCTGGTAAGATTCTGTCTATACAGCATTAGCAAATAAAGAACTGAAGTTTGGCTGGACTAGTTCTTGGTCGTTCTTGGACTGGGCCTGCCAAATTCTTTGTCAGCTGAACATATTTCACAGGTTGTTGTGATGAAAAATGAGGGAAAGTACCAATGAAAACTTCCTTGAACTCTCAGAGAAAAGGCAGGACATAAATAAACAAACAATAAATATTTAACCTGCCAAATTAGGTGAAATAACCACATCTCCATCTCTTTAAAATGGCTCCTTTTTTTAAAAAAGAGTAATCTTAGTAGCAATGACTAAACAACCACATGATAGACAATCTTACTTGGCCATATTTGTTTGGTTATATTGTCACTATATATGCCAAAATCCACAAAGTTTCATCATAATGAAAGGCAGGATACAAGCTGAGCTAATGAATTAATGAATGAACGATGTGCAACTAGTTCCACAGAGAATATTATTTGTCAGTTTTTAAAATGGAGGCAAGAAGCTTTTTGATTTGTACTATATTTAGTAGCTGCAGATAGAACTTACAAGTCCACAGCTTACAAAGGTTAATGTGTACATATACAGTACAGGTAGTCCTCGCTTAGCAACAGTAATTGGGACCGGAATTTCCTTCACTAAATGATGCAGTCATAAAGCATGACATCACCTAACTGTACCTCTTAGCAATGGCAGTTCCAGTAGTCTCTGGTTACTGTAGTTAACCAAGGACTGCATGGGTCATTAAGCGAGCACCTTGCATGATCGCAACTTCCAACTTCCTGCCAGCTTCCCCATTGACTTTGCTTGTGAGAAGCTGGCAGGGAAGGTCGCAAATCATGATCACATGACTCTGTGACAGTTCAAAATCCAGGCAGGTCGCCGAGCACTCAGATCGCGATCATGTGACCAAGGGTGCACTGCAACAGCCAGAACTTTGAGGACCAGTCATAACTATCATTCATTCAGTGCCTTCACAAGTTTGAATGGTTGCTGAACGAGTGGTTGTTAAATGAGGACCACCTGTATAAACACTGTGAGGAAAAACAATGTATTTGTTCACACTATGGGCAATTTGTAAACTATAAACAAAAAACAAAGCAACTTAAACAGGTAAAACATGTGAATTGTTTCCAAAGATGAGTTCCTTTTCTCAAGTGAAAGCTTTTCATCTGCTCGGTAGGGAGTGAGAAATGGGAGAGTGTAAAAGTGTAATTAACCAACATCATAGTTGATCATGGTTGTCAGTGGCCCAGGAAATCTACTTTCTTGGATCCAGCCATGAGTAGAATAATACAGTGCCTAGTTAAGTAATTAGTTTGATAGTGCCACTGAGTTGGTTTGACTATACGGATAATAGCTTGCCATCTCAGCCTTACAGCTCTTCTAAAGACATTCCAATAATTTATTTGATCATGTCCATCTACCTTATCCTTTGCCTTCTCTTTCTTCTACTTCCTTCAGCCTTGCCAAGCAGAATCATTTCTTTCTAATCTACCATACGCTTCCATCACATATCTAAAATAGAAGGACAGAAGGAATAATGGATTCAACGAAGTATCAATATATCCTAGAAAATAATCAGCTAAGAACTGAAGCTGAAAAGAGGCTGAATATTTCAACAAGCAATGACCTAACACATATGTCCAGATCAATCATGAAATACTTCCAGGAAAGAAAAAGGTTTGGGGATGGCCTTCATAATCCCCAGACTTAGATTATGGTGACCTGGGAATTCATAGAATATTTGGCATCTTATAAGAATCAGAATTTAGAAAACATAAATTGTAAGTTATGCCAGAGGGATCTTCTGAGGGGCCATGTGTAAGTCTTGGATCACGAACTAGTCCTGAGGAATAGTTTTATACCCAAGACAAAGTGTGCTGGCAATGTGTAATCATGTTATGACCTAAATTGTACAGATATGTTTTATTCTACCTTCTTAACACCAACCACTGGAAATCAGCTATTTAAAACAGCTGTGGTCTGACTCAGTATATTAGCTCTGTGTCATGCATATATTGCACATGTGCACATGCACACACACACAATTTTAAAAGAAATAGAGTTGTTTTATCAAAGACAGATACTGAAAATAACCAAAACATATTATAATCTGTGCTACACTGTCACAGAGGGATGTCAAGTATTATATAGTCAAAAATCAATTAGAAATTGGCATGATAAGGCAAAGTAAGTTGCCCTGTAATAGCCATAAGACCCTTAAGGCTATACGGATTCCTTTCATCCACCACACCAACCTATAGATATCTCACCCTCCTGATCATTTTAGACATCTGTGTGTTGTTTGCCTACTGCTTTCACTTAGAGCAGATGACAGCTATCTTGAACTGAATAAAAAAAAAGAGACTAGAAATGCTATTAGCATTATTTTAATTTTTTATCTATTTCATCGTAACTGATCTCTCAATAAAAGTGCTTTCACATATAAGAGCAAGTGTTATAAATCAATATTATTTCAATGTTGTATGTCCAACTTGGCAATTGTGCTTACGTTTCTATACATCTAATGGTTTAGTAGAGGGGGATATGGTGCTGTTTAGATTTCTTTATTGATTAAATCTTTTCATATATTTACTTACTTACACATTTTTAATATTTCATTTAATATTTTAAACAATGCCTATTCTTTATTAAATTTATGTTACAACTCTGAAAGTTAACTTAAGAGTTGCATCTCTGTGTCTTCGCTTTACAGTCTTAGCATTTTTACCTTAACTGAGACGTCTAAGTTTTTATTTAGAAATTCCTTGCTAAATATTTAGCAAAAAATTATTCAGAAATCCCTTATTACAAGATAGAACTTTTAAATATGGCAAAAGTTGACAAATGTTCTGACCCAAAAGCAATAAACCATGGCTTTAATAGGACACACACACCGATCTCTGTGACTGAAGGAAGAACTAATTGGAAGTAAGATACACTGCGATTACCAGCTTGTTTATGATATAAGGGAGTGCTCTTTTGAATGGCACTTTAATTTCTTCCCTGACTGTGGTGTTAAAACAGAGCTCCCACACCCTTTGCTTGCAAGGGTTTGTATATTATTTTTAAAGCAGATATCAATGTCATGCTATGATATGTCACAGGAAGCTGAGTCAATTGTATCAGTCTATTGTGAAATCTCACCTTCCCTTTTGACATAAAATATCAAATGTTTACTGCTACTAGATTGAATACCAATCTAGAATACATCTCTCAACTGTTATTAAGAACGTTAGACTGCCCCGGTTAATATTAAATGTTTCTATGGTGCTAAAAGAACCCAGGCTATACAAATAGGTATTTGCAAACCTGCTTATGAATATGAGGCATAAAGATACAAAAATGGCATAGAAATTTGTAAACCTCTGAATGTTTAGCTATAAAAAAGCAAACATAGTAGGGAAGGAAGAAAATACAGAAGAAAAAGTATGACATTAGCTGTCTGTCATGGGTCATGTTTTTAAATCCAGGACATGTAACACAGCAACAAGAGCTGATCATTTTGTTTAATCACCTTTTGGGTTTTTGCCAGATGGTCTCTATTGAGAGTGCTGCAAATAGAGAGAGATGAACTGCATCTAACATGCCACTAGAGCTTTCCTGTAAATGTCTGAGAACTGAATCCAACGAGAATTTAGTCTCAGAGCAGAAAGGGATACATTTAAAAACTATGTGCATTAACCGTACTTTTCCCCATAGAATCCTCACTTCGCATGAATAATTTACCCACTCTTATGTTAATGGGATCATGAAAGTATCCCTCTGTCTTTAGTGCAGCTATTCTCAGCTTTCAGTAATTACCCCACCCAGTGAAAATAACATGGCTCCTGCATTTGAACATCCTACTAGTACCTGACAATTAGAAAGATCATGGCTGACAGTAGAATGGTCCAAAAAAATGGTCAGAGCCCAAGTCGCCTGAGGGAAATTTTGGGGAAAAGAAATTCCACTGTCAACATTTCTTTAGTTGCTAGGACGAACACAGTAAAAAGAAATAGCATTTCTCCCTCTCTCAGTCACAGTCTTTCTCTCAAACAATATTTACTGATAAAGCAAAAAAGGGAAACCTATTACAAGGTGACTATAATTTTACAGCAGACAAAATTAAGATGAATTTAAATACAGAAGATATAATATTTAACTTTTTCATCTTAAATTTTTAACAGTTAAATTTTAGACAGATGAAATTTTAAACTTTGGAAGGCTTTTACACGTTAAAAATAGACGATTATAAACAGCTAGTCTTTGACCTCTGCCCATAACACTAATGCTAGGTAGTTCACTACATTAAAATTATCAGGCTGAAACATCTGGGAAAGAAAGCTATGAAACAGCAGGGAATGTGGCTGGTTTATTGTTTATCTTTTGTTTATGAGGCAGTATTCAAGTTTAATTACTACTCTAAATTAAATCCTAACAGGCATCAGGAGACATCCCTTTAGTCAAGTTAACTTTAAAAAATTCAGAGACTCTAATACTAGGTTTTTCAAATAATTTAACATAGATAAGACTAGAAATTCAGAAAAACATTTCAGCATTTGTCTGTAATATGGGAAAGTACTGAATTATGAAAGCATTCATATTTTAATCTTAATTTACTCTAGAGCAATTAGAAATGCAAAAGTGTCAAATAGTTTTGGGCACATGAGGCAGATTAAGCATCTTGGAAGATAGGTATTGTATTCATAAACAAATATGCACGTAAGTATAATATATCAAGGAACATATTACTGTCCTCAACTCATTAATACTATTCAATTATTTTCTTTGAGAAGCCTGGTAGAGAAACCAAAGTTTTAAAAATATATATTTGTGTATTTTACCTAATAGGAAGTGATCAGTTTAGGATTAGTTAAGCTGTAAGAAAACACAAAGTTAAGAACAGTTTATAACATATTATTCTAGTTGGCATCTGTCATATCATATTTAGAATTCTTTTTTAAAAAAAGGAAGACTCCTACTTAAACAATAAAAGCATTCCATTGATAGAAATTTCATGAATAGAACAAATATGTCAAATCCTAAGTATAATTAATAACATTCTCAAATGTGTATTTGTATGGGGGATTTTATTTTATTTTAAATAGCTCATAGTTCTGAACGAAGTGTGTAAACCCAGTGGCTAAAACGAATAATATTTTAAGAGCTCAATAACCTCAGTTTAATTTCAATAAAAGATGAGAATACTGTTGTTTTTACCAGTATGATAAATATAAAACTGTATAGTAAGTACATGAAAACTACAGTAAAAATCTAACCTAAGTGATTATTAATAGAGAGGAATACAAAAAAACCAAGCAAACCAAATAAAGGCATAATGAGTAAGAATAAAAAAAAGGAAGTTAGACAGTTAGCTTAATAAATTGCTAATGTCTTTAGCTCAGTTTGTTCTGGCAATTTAATAGTTAATTAGCATGCAGGATGTGTAGTGTGAGCTCAGCAGTTACTGGGCCAACTGTCTCTGTATTTCTGGGAATTCTGCCTATTCACAGTGCAGAGATTGTTCAATTAATGCAAAATGTACAAAACGAATTTTACAAAAATAAATTGCAAAGAAAACCCCATTACAATGATTTTACTGCAAAGATGTCAACATCAATTTTTCTCTCATGTATAACTATAAAACAGCATATTTCATTTGCTTATGACAATTTATTTTATACTGGCACATCAAAATATTGAAACACAAAGTTATCTTTCTTTCTTTCTTTATTCATTGCCACACACTATTGTTTAAACCAGAAAAAAAACCAAGCTTGGGAAGAAATACTTAAATCAAAGGTTCATCGATAGTCTCCAATTTATAAGCATCTTGGTTACAGCAATAGGA
The DNA here is from genome assembly GCF_035149785.1 of Candoia aspera. Classification (NCBI taxonomy): domain Eukaryota; kingdom Metazoa; phylum Chordata; class Lepidosauria; order Squamata; family Candoiidae; genus Candoia; species Candoia aspera. The sequence goes on along the minus strand of NC_086153.1, from coordinate 284,743,045 downwards.
GTATTTTTAGAACATTGAGAAGTTTAATCTTACCATAACTCCCATTCATGATAGAGATGATTAATACATGTCAACATAAGGGCAGGGTCTCAATATGCGCAAGAAAAAAAAGTGTTTTATAAAATCTGTTTCTCTGCTTTCATTCATACATCATGGCTTTCTCATCAGAGGAAAAGAAAGAACAGCAGGACCTGGACAAGGCACTGGATACATTCAATTCTGGAAAGCCAGACCCTAGTGTCCATGCATGGCAGAAATAAGCTCCATGGCAACTTATTTGGCACCCATGGATTTTGATACAAAAACCACTCAGCCCAGAAGTGTGTTGAATCTTCCACACAGATACCCAAAGGGCAGAAAGGCAGAGGAATGTTATTTTGCTTGAAAATGCACATAAAGATCTACATGGGAATAATGATCCACTCAGGAACAGTGCACTGCACCTGAATAGGCCAGTTTCTACAACTAGTTATGATCAACATCAATTGTACTCAAATAAATTACTATAAACTTCTTGTACTTAAACTTCTGCATAAGAGTATTCAAATACTGGAAAATCTTCTGTCACAGCCTTTCTTCCACAAGCCTTGTCTTACTATCAGGAAACAATGTTTTCTTACACCTGAAAATGCTTTACTGCTCAGTCCTCTGGATTGTGACTACTGGTACATTACTGTGAATGTTGCCTCTGATGCTAGACATACCATGTCACGTGCTAGCTTATCTCACTTACTAATAAAATGGCACTACTATCAACTGCAAGAGAATTAATGATCTGTTGAGGAAGGGGTTTCTATCGAGCCCTATCCTCCAGCATCCCAGAATGTTCCAGACTTATCAAAATATTCAGGCTGTTGAACTAAATAAGAGTAAAATGATCTAGTTAGTCTTAAAGACATCTTTAGGGCAATATAAAATTTTATTTTATCGTGTTGGTATTGCAAACAAAAACCCCTGTAATTAGAATTAGTTTATTTCTTATTTCATTGTTATTATAGCAAATAAAGAGAATTAAAACTTTTCATCCTTTATTTTCAGCCAACAAAACACTGCCCCAAAAAACTTTAGCTCATTGAAAATACGTTAATTGTATTTTCATACAATTGTATATGTGTGTGTGTCCATACACAAACACACACACATACACGAAGTGTCTCATTTATACAAAAGTTCAGTTTTCAGTATTTAATAAAAAGTAAAAATAATTCCCTAAGATTGTGAGGTATGTTTTCTCTTTTTATTTCATGTCTAGGTTTGAAAAACAGCTATTTTATATAAATTCAGGTTAGATATTCATAAAAAGAACTATTTGCATATTAAGTACATATCAACATGAATACACCCTGACATTTCTAATATGCATCAATTTAAAAAGCATGGGATAACTATGTATGATATTAGTCACTTTCATAGGAACTTTATCATAGAGCAGATAATCTTTCTCACACAAAACATACTTTGGACAAGTCATAAAACATCAAGCTAGCCAAAATAACATTTAAGATAACTTTTAGATACAAATTGACACACTTAAATTCATACCTCTTTGACACCTGAACCTCTTCAGCATAATTCTATACAGGCTTAATTGGATTCAATATTCTAGCATTTGGATTTAATATTTTGTCATATGCTGCTTTTAACATCTACACAATTGTTCTGTTATTTTTACATTTCTTAAAAATATTCTCCCACCCTGATTTGTTGCCATAAATGCCAAGGACTTTTCCAAATAGGAAGAAATTCCTCAAGAGTCAGTATCTGAATAATTCTATCAGAAGCAATATTAGTAGGAGAACACATTTCCTAGCCCCAACTTTAGAAAAGAACCAAACACTTCAAATTCTGAAAAGCCACTTCTTCCTCCAAACTAGTCAGGCTAAATTTTAAAAATTCAAAACACCACCTGGTAGCCACCTAAGCTGAACACTGGGCTTCAAGCACAAAATCTGTCCCTTTAAATATATAACAGTCTGCAGCAATAATCTGAATTCACTGATTAAAATATTTTATTCACACTTGTCCTATATCACTAGATGGGGGGATAATAATCAATAAAACAATTTTTAAAAATCTACATGCAAGAAAAATCTGTAATGTGAACTAGCTACTGACAGTTGAGATACATAATGGTCAGTAAACTGTGTTGCTTATGCTTGTTGAAGCAATGTCTCAGCAGCCAGTCCTTACAGAAGAAGGCAATAATTGTGTTGCATATGACTAGTTTCATTTTCTATTTCTATTCATCCCAGATTTGACAATTAGAACTTGCCCAGCAAGTTATCCCTTGGATAACCAAGGGAGCTTCAGTGACATTGGTTCTAACAAAAAAAGGGGATTCAAACCTTAAGGGATTGCTATGTATGTCAAATTTCATCCTATTTTTCAATGTTAATACAGGCATTGTGGTGTAAGTGCACAGCTAGATGCACATCTGTAATCACACTGATTGTGAATACCTATGTTTTCTTCCACATGTGGCTATCACTTACTGAATCAGGAGAAATTTTTGTTTTCCAATTACCATATTTCTTGTTTTAAACATAACAAAGCCATGTCAACTTCAGTTATAGAACTCAAGAATAGATGGCCTAGGAGAATAGCACTTAAGTATTTTAAAAACCTAGTAAATCTTGAGAGCAGACTTTCTGAGTACAAAACTAGTATAAAATTGATCACTTATTATATCTTTGTATCATCAGGCATATAGCAAGCATTACTTAATGACTTTGCACATGAAAAGTCCATACAGTTTTAAATTAAAATCAGACTTTTATATTTTCATACATAACCCTTACTAGCTCACATCTGAAGTACCCAATAAAGGATAGAAAAATCTGAGAAAAGCATAACCATCACTACAGTATACATAGAACATCATAAACTGTTAAGTTTTTAAACAAGTGATTTTTCAATGGCATTTTCACTTTATTTTATATAGAAAAAGGAAAATGTAGTACCCCAAAGATTTATAAGTAGTTGGATGATAAAGCTGCACATACCTTTTTAAAGTTTGATTGGGATTTTACACATATACAGTACTGCCTAGCAAAACCTCAGAGTCTTCCTTCTCTCCTCCCATTCTCACAGTCTTTTCTTGCTATCTCTCTTCCATAACTCAGCTAACCCAACAGAACCAGCCAGTTTTAAATTTCAGTTGGGACCTCAGTGACCTGTTAATGAATCTACAGAGAGGAGGAAAAACTCACTGTGTTGAGTTATGCCTGGTGTTGCTAGCTGACTAGGAGTCAGAAATGCTTGAAGCGTTAGCGTAATTGGAAGAATGTGAAAAATGAAGCGTTGGGCTCCTGAGCAAAGTGAAAGGTCAAAGCAAGACTTACACAAAACAAGTCTCTGGAAGATGGCCTCATTATACCATTAAATCAGTTTCTTTCCTCCCTTGCCCCCACCCAGTTTTCTTCCTTTGTAAAATGTTTCAGTGTTTTATTTCTATTAGTAGGTTTAATTAATCCTTCTAGTCTTTAAATAAACAATTTAATAAATGCATACAACAAAAGAAAGCTAAAGGTATTTAACTTTTTGCTGTTATTTGGAATAATATTGTCTGAAACCATTTTGCCTCTGTGGATCTGAACCATGGTAAGGTAGTAACTGGTTTACAGCATACTAATGCGACCATTATACCATTACAATGTATAGTATAGTTTACTTGAACAACCAATGTGACATGCTAAAAAAAACCTCATAGAACCCAGCTAATATAATTAGGATTATCTTTCACTGAACAGTGCTCAAGGGCTTTAACTGTTCCAGTACCAGCATTTAAATTCACTCAATTGTATCTTTCACTACATTAACACTTTTTCATGCTATCACAGTGCACTACAGCTTTTTTTATATAATATAAATATTCCTTTTTTTTCTTTTGCACATGTATCTTTTTTTCATTTTAGAAAGAATAATTTTGGCAATAAACTTTGTTATGCTCTGCTCCCAACTTTATCAAGTACCATATGTCTATCTGGAACATAAATATAGAATGCTCAACCATTCCAGTGTTGTTCACCTCCCCATGACACACATACAATGAATATATGCAATGAAAAATGTATTAAGGATTATAACATAGCATTTGTTTTATCAAACTGTAAGAAAGCTGGGGAGGCAGAAGATGATGTAAAGCCTACAAATAAACAGAGAAAGTGTATGAAATGTATATTAGTGTATGTGAATATGTATTTAAGACAGAAGAAATTCAAATACAAATTCAGATTATTGTATTAGAAGGCAAGAAGAGCAAAAGTAGGATAAGAAAGTCTGAGAAAGATAGAAACTGCTAATACTTGCTTATCAGTGCATTCTAATATAGCTATATAACTAAATAACCATTTTATATAGTACTTCATCCCATGGTATTTTTATTGATATTTTAGTTGCCAAGAAAATTGCATGGACATGTCCATGAAATCACCATAGTCAAGCTCAGCTTCAAGGAGGTTTTACCTTTAGAAGCCTATAGGAAGCAGCTTCAAACAACCCATTTCCAGTACAGTCAAATGGAATTGGGAATGGCCAGGTCTCAGAGATGGGGAAAGAAGGGTTTGAAGATTTAGTCATAAATAAAAAAAAATTCTTAGATTCCCCCATTCTTGCTTTATTAAATTAAGTAACAAGGTAACTATCTGGGCTTGGAAACACTGTTGAGTCATTACTGCATCTGACTTCTAAGTCAGTGGAAAGTTTTAAAAGGTAGCAACACTAGTTCAAAATAGTCTTTTGAAAACTTCTTCTTAAAGAAAACGTGCTCTTTCAACTAATGTCTAGTTTTGTTACAAAAAGCAGCCATAAGACTGATTGATATAGGGTCCATTATGCAGAGTTATAATCCCTTGCCACAGAACCATCTCTCCAATCCAGATTATTTTTCCAAACCACTAGGAGGATATTTATTTTTATTTTTTGCTGTAAGGCCAATAGCAGCTTGTGTCTGCATGTGATTTGAATCAGGGCCATTGCCTGTGGCAAGATTTAAATACCCTCTGTGCCACATCATGGCTGAGACCCAAATCAGACCCCATAGTATGAGGCTGGATACCTTAATCTAAATTTGTCCATAACTGTGCCTCTGGTCTTGGAAAGAGAAATGAGAAAACACTGAGCAGGCATTACTGATGATGGTCCTGATTTCTGGAACAGAGATAAACAAGCACAAAGTATTTGTTGCTTGTAGGACATGGAAATTTACTCCTGATGAAGGTAAATAGCTATTAATCTACTTTAATGATCATGGAGTTCATCCAGGAATTATACACATTCACAACATTCATTTGTATTTATACATTCATAATCATATAGATATGAATCAATTGTTGTAATTGGTATGAGCAAGCTTCAAAAGAAGCTTCTGAAATATAAAATTTAAATCTGTTGAACAAATTATACAAGGCAAATCTATTTTTACTCATATGAAGGCAAGCATATCTTCTCTAAATATTTGGTTTCTATATATACAACGGGCACCAATAATATACTTTCTTAAATAGAAGTTACAACATGGTACAGAATGTAGGACAGTTTTGAAAGAACTAGATTATTAGAAAGGGAAGGTTATCAAATACCCAATTTAATGTTTGCAAAGAGATCAAGAGCTAAACTTTAAAGCTTTTCTCTGTTAAGTTCAAAAATTAACTATGATTTTAAAAATAAACATGATTATGCAAAACTGGCAGCATTTAGCAGTGTAGGTGGAAATATTAAGTGGCGATCCACAAGCTACACTTTACAAAAGGTATTCTTAATTTTAATAGACTACTTTGATATAAAATCTACTGTGGATTGCAGACCATTCCATAATTGCATGTGTGGATGAGTTAAAATTTTGTTTTTTTTTTTCTTCCTGTTACTGGGTTAAGAACATTTCAGCTGGCTTGAAAAACCCTTTTTAGTTGACAGTAATATTTTTCTATTTAGAGACTACTGTAGTATGAATTGCTGCACCACAACTGGAGTGCATGTCTGCCATGATATTTACTTACACCACACATGTGCGCGCGCGCATACACACACACACATACACATACAAAACCCTGTAGATAACTGAATTTGTAAAGGAACTGGCAGAACTAATCAATTGTTATTGCAAAGCTTGTTTGAAGATTAGATATTTGGCTTTGAAATGATAATAAAATACAGCTAAGAAGGTTGAAAAAAGGAAACAAGTGTCTCTCTAAGTTACAGCTGATTACACTGCAAGCCTGCCACTCTTATGTTTACACTAAGGCAGATGTACTGATATAATAAAAGACACTGAAGTTATTTTAGTCATGCCTACTTTGCACAGGGAAAAAAAGCGTGACCTTTTACCTTGCTCACTGCTGTTGTCTCCACTCTGGGAAGCATGGCCCCCACTGGAAGGCCCTGGTGTGCCTGCTGAGTGCGTTGACGTTGCATCATCATGATCTCTCCAAGAGGAAGGATTCTGGTGTCAGAATGTCCATTTTTTCCCACAGTTATCATTCCAATAGCAAATCGAGGAAGGGAGGTTGGGAAGCCAGAAAAAAAGTAGGCAGGTTAGCATTTGCAAAAATTCCTAAAATTCAGATACTGTTCAGAGGCAAATGATTACTGAGGTTGCAATCCTATACCAGTTACCTTGGGATATGTTCTCCTGAAGATATGAGATTTATCTTTGATTCAATATATACAGAAATATATTGTGACATACTAACCCTAACTATATTTAAGTCATATTCATTTTCATATATTTACTCCACAATAAAAGGCAGCTCTAATAATAGTTTAAGGTTCTTTTCCTTAAAAGAACATGTTTGATTTTTTGCACTTGTAACAACCAGCAGCTGGTTTAAGGAAATATTTTAATAACATTTATATATGGTCACAGAATAATTCTATAGACAAGCCTGCTTAGATAAAGATATAGAGTTCAATAGCAATTATTCCCAAGTAAATCAATATATGATTGCCATCTAGTTATAATAAAAAAATCACAATAGACATTCAAACACACAGCTGAACTACTCTCTCTCTCTCTCTTTTGTTCAGTTTTAACTACCAAACCTGCATCAAGTATCTTTTTTTCCTAATATGGGGAGGGAGATTAATAATTATAACACACACAAAACCTGGTTTTTCTCTATTATAAGCTTGCATGTAAATAACACTGCAAATAAAGTACACCTAATAAGGGAAGATGGGAGATATTTTTAACAGATTATACAGCTAAAGGTTAACTAGATATATAAGTTTAAATTGACGTTTACAGTATATACTTCTATAATCTTTCTATATGATATATAATGACAATACATGAAATAATAATCATAGATTTGGCAAAGCTCTCCTAAATGAGAGTATGCTACAGCAGTTTAGTAATACAATTCCCATTTGTTTTTAATTTATAGAGTATTGGTTCTCCTGGAGAGAACTGCTACTTAAAAAGGTATGTGAAGAAAGCTGAAAGTTGCAGCTAAGCACTACTTCGCTAAGCATATTCTCCTCCTGGTCCTCCTCCCCTTTCCTGATCATTCCCAATACCCTGCTGTTGCTTAAAGGAAAACAGGAATTCTACTGTACAGGAAAAGCTTTATCAGCACCACATGAAGGCAGGCAAGGGATGGAATTTCCTCCGGCAGAAAAGGAGAACAAGAACACATGCAATAGATCAGACTTAGGGCTGAACTTCCATTGCTTGTCACCTATACATGACAACTTAAATTAAACACATCCTAACAAGAAACACTTCTGTAAAATAGTCTATGTTCAGGAAAATATCATGAGCCCTAACCTGTTCCAAATAAAAGGCATCATGATTTACTCTGTAGTAAACTTCATCATGGCCATCAACAACTACATCTCTCTCTTAAACACACACGTAAATCATCAGGCACTATCAGTCAGTTATAAATCCATTAAAGTCAACAGGCTGTGGAAAGTGGTCAGAATCTTGCTATATCAATACACATATAAAATGTTTTGGTCCCTGAGGTGAACAGGGCAAATGATAAATCCCATACATTAAAAATTTAGATAGAAAAATACCAATCCCTTCAAAAGTGGAGATGGAAAATCACCCCAATAATTAAATCCTTTTAATAACTCCCAAATTATTGCAGCTTGAGCCAAATGCTTAATTGCAGGGTTGGCACTGAATCATGTCTACATACTATCTCAAGTTATCATCTTCAAACCATCTTATGAGTCATCTGTCTTATAAAAATGTCAAGTAAACCTGCATAATCACATTCTGCAATCAAACCAAAACTAAATTGAATGGGTATTATCCCTCTTGTCTTCCAATGAGCAATGGCTAAACAGTGAAAGATAGATAAAGAGTAATAGCTAGTTAATAATAACTATGTAACTCTCTTACTTAAATCAGCAGAACTATCTACAAAAATAAATCAAAATTGGAATATCACGTTTAAAAAAATAGTTTTCCATCAAACTAATCTACACATTTTTGCATAAATCAATTTCAACATGACAAAAAGTCACAGTAAAGAATAACAATGTACTATTGTTAAAATTAATACTTAAAACTGTAACAAATTAATATTCTCCTACAATATACAAAAATAATACCATATTGCAAACTCAGGAAGATTTAAAACAAAAGAAAACAAAGAAGTCAAAAGAGACTGAAATGTTTAGATTATTTATATCTATTATGTGTGTCTATATGGAGACACACAGATATGCATACACACGTGTACACACAAACATAAATGTTTCAAAAAAGCAATGATGATTAGATTTCAGGGAAACTTATATGGAAATAAAATGTCATGATCAAGCAAGTTTCTGTGCAGTCTCGATTAAACAGATTGAGGCTGTGAGCTCCTCTTTTTATCTCTGAGTTAGGAAACCACTCAAATAGCTTCAAGCTGAAGGCAAACAGCAGACAGGAGCACTTTAGCCCTCCGCAGCCTCTCAGCGTCAGCTGTTTGCCGGATGGTAATCAGATAAAGAGCTAGAAGAAATACATGAAAAGGTAACAAAACAATAGCATGGCATGCTTTTAGTCCTCCAATATCATGCTGAAACCTACTTTTCATAAAATTTATAAAACATCTTTGCCTAGGCTACTACACATTTCAGAGAGTCTACTGTTAATGTTATGTTCTGCAGGCTTTCTTGTGTGGGCTTCTGTTGAAGGCCCTTAGTTCACAATTAAAATTTCAGTAATTTATCCAGTTATCATCTTAGTTAAGTTTTAAGGCACATGTCAACCAAAACCTATCATACCATATTTGAAATGCCAGGTGTTTCTAGCTTAGAAAAAGACAGAGTGAAACTTCTTGAGGCAGAAATAACTTGCTTTTTATACCAACTTACGTTATCCTCCACTCAGATCCAATCCCAATTAGAAGGGAGAATTAGCAATTACTCCTTAAACTTTTAAGAACTACCATATATACATACATACACACATACATACACACACACGTACATACATACACATACACACAGTGTGTGTATGAAAAATATTGCCTTTATTTTACTTTAGCATAAAATATATTTATATGAATTTAAGCTGCTTTTTCTCCCAGATATTCCACTACTTAATATCCTAACTGGACAGTAAAATATTACTTCAACACATACGTTGACAGCAACAAGTTATTTGTGGAAAAAAACCTACAGCTTTGTCCTCTTCCAAGGAAAGGAATAGTAGAGGAACTTGGAAAGAATATCTGGGAAATTTCTCCTTCACCATCAGCTGCCTTAAATTGATCCCTAGCAATGCCTAACAGTATAGCCAGTTCTATGAACAATCATATTCAGTCATTCATATTAGTATTATAACAAACATGGCACCACATCCATAATTTGAGAGCATGACTCATAAGCAAATGACTCATCCACAAGTCAATGGTAACAATGGAATCTTTCATTCTGGGTATGTATTTCTACAAAAATATTTACAAGTAAATTTGGACACAGAGTATTTATTTATTTATTTAGATATAGATATAGATGCTGCCTCACTCCACATCTTCTACATTTGTACAGAAAATTAAATTCACATTAGGGAGACTTGGTAAGTAAAATAACTTTCTAATTTTAATGCCATAAAATTTAGCTTCTTTTATCTAAAAGATGTTATCCTATCTTGTGTTCTGCCTTGATCTAAGTTTTAGCAGAATGAGTACTCTGGAGCAAATTTTGGGGGAGTAACAGGAAAATTGCAACAGAAGACAACCAGGAATTGTCCCATTGCTTGAACAGAAATGCATCACAGTGTACATGGCATTTGACTGCCCAGTTTTCCAGAGAGTTTACTATGTATTCATATGTAGATACTATGTGTCATTGATTAAATCCACTTTTACAAAATTATTCAAAATATAACATGTCTTACTTTTGGATGGCATGGCAGTTTTATTTACATAACCCTATAGTTTTTCAACAATAAACTATATTGTTATAACAATATAGTTGTTATCATAACATATGATAACAAGTTGATCATCTATGCTGAATTCAACTGGAATCAACTTTTCATGTATGACCACTAAAGAATTTATATTTCAGTAATGTATTAAGAAACACCTGGCCAAATTTAACATGTGACAATAACATATACAGTAAACATCATCTCAAACAACATACATAAACTGAGTTGAAAAGAACATAAGCTTGCAATCAGCAAAACCATAACCTTTCACACTTAAGAGAATATGCCTGCAGTATACAGCTATGCTCAATCATTCAAAAAACAACTTAGCATATGGAAAACTACTGCAGTCAACTCACATTATCTAACTATCTTTTGGAAATGACATGTTTACTAAGATTCTTATCTGAAGCCAATGTTTAGTAGCAATGCAGATGTTAAGGTTGGGGGGGATAGTTTGATCAACATCCATATTTGTTTTTTTACATTGTTACCACACCCTATGACTTAAAAATGGGGCCGCATTAGACTTGATTAAAGACAATTATACACTGCTGCATCAACTATTTCTTTAACTTTGCATATACTATTACCACACATATTTAAACAGTAAAAAATATGAATATGCTGAATTTAATCACCTGCTAAAGTGCCATGTACTATGGAATGCAGAGTTCACATGTATCTATTCCCAATAGTTTTAATAATTGGGAGTCAAATATGGCACTCCTCTTGCTCTTATCTAATTGTGTTAAAGAGCAGAGTTACCAGGAGCAAAGCAGTGAATACTGAGTGGCACACAATAGAAGGAGATGGAAAATAGATACAAGAAGCTAGGTCTCCAGGGGCAGTATTTTCTATTTGCTGGGCTAAGACTCACAGCTGATAATGCAAGTTGTAATTAATATAAAAGCAGGAGACAATATGGGGAAGGCTTGTACTAGCAGGGCCACAGGAGATCACTCTACAGCTATCTACTGTTTCTCATTTATGTATACAGCTTTCCACAGAAACACAATTTTGCCAGTGTTTTTTTCCCTTGAAAGTTAAAAAAAAATGATTTAGCACTATCATTGGATTTTGCTAAATCTAGAGAAGAGCATGGAAAGGACAAAAGTCTCTAGGCATATGAAGCAAATATACTCTGTATTATCTTGCTGTTGTTACAAATCTAGTGGAAGTTTTAAATGTTTTAACTGCTACATGATTTTAAAAAAGGAATTATTTTCAACGCAGAACTGCTTTAAAATAACTATTTATTAACATTCCTCAGAGGGCATGTGATTGTTTATATGCTTGAATACTGGTCACTCATCTTGTACAGTGCCAAGGATAGTGATTTAACAAGCCTCAAACTTCTGTGTAAATGACAGCTTACACAGATACAGATGGATTAACTCTGCATTCCTTATGCAATCCAAACTTTCACTGGGCAAAATCACTTTAATTATGCAAGGGGCCCCTCTGGGATTGATTCTGATCTCACACTGTTTTTATAGTAGTACGACTCAATTTTCCATTATGAAGTTACTTGTATTTCAAAATAACATGTCCAAAGTTAAAAATATCCATCCATCCATCCCATCCCATCCCATCCTGGTACATGCTGGTGATAGCAGGAAGAATATAGAATCCACTGATTTTGATGGACATTTCAAATATATGAAAAAAATTAAAAAACAGATCTCCCATCTATGGCAACTTCCACCTCTGGATTACAAATTAAGAAGTTTTATAGTACATCTTGTATACTAGATTGCATTTAGTTCTTATAAATCAGTTTTGTATATGAGAACATCGAAAATTTGACATGGCATGATGACTATAGGCTAAATACATCTCATTTCATCTAAGGCCTAACCATAAACTAGATGAGATGTTATATCATCCAAACAGTACTGTGATCACTAGCTAAACTAAAAAACTTACCCACAGATTTCGTTCTACTTACTAATATATTACAGAACAATTACATGGTGCCATATGAAAATATCTATACTCACACTAAAACATTCCACAGTACAGTATATGAAATTCCAGAACTGCTGGCATAAGCAGTATAAATAAACTTTAGTAAAAATATACATAGGTTTAATACACAGATTCAAATATACACATAAACACAAACATAATCCCAATTAAATATAAATAGCTTAATCTGATTTTATAACAATGCAATCTTATTCAAGTCTTTTTAAAAGTAAATCTCAGAGTTCAGCAAAAAGTACGCATGTATCTATGCATAGGACTGCAGCGTTTATAGTGTACATTTAAAACAACATCATGTATAATGAGCCTTTTAGGTAAGAAAAACACAAAAATAACAATATATAAATGCCTAAAATTGTATGTTTCCATATCAATACTATGCACAAAGAATATAATAAATGGGAGAGGGTTACTAAAGAGATGTGACTCTATAGCACATCTCAACATAGGTTTATTTCACTGTACTTACATTTTTACAAGTATTTTATACCATACATGTATCAGTCTAGATAAATCTCTATATACGTATTATGTTTTATTGTACATTTAAGATTCCAACTGATCTAATATCACCCTTTTTTCTTATCACAGGTGTTATGCTTTTTGTATTATTATTGAACAGTGTTATAAAGAGTACTTTAGTGTACAGTATACCTTCATTACACAATGGAACTGGTAAAAAATAAGCAAAAATAAAAACAAATGCTAATAGAAATGCAGTCTGACCAGTTAAATTGTTAATACCTTACTTGATGAGGCAATTCAGACACTACAGGAAAAATCCTGACTACATTTAAGATACCGACCAACTGGGGCCAAAATGGAAAAGCATTATAATATCAAATATAATGTATACAATGGATTTTAGTGAAGATAATTTATACAAAGATTATTAGAAAAAGTGTTAGCTATCAAATCTGTTATTCCTCGATAACAAGCACTAGGTGTCTAGTATGGTGTATGCTAAAACCGGCAACTTTGCAAGCTTCACATATGAGCTATGAAATATAGCAGTCTACTATTATTTTGATTGTAAAAGCTGATTACATCTCTTTTTGATATTTTACACAGTATGATCACTGGAAAATAGTATAGTCCTGGAGCCACCTACTTCTCAGTAATCCCACCGAAAATATTACTTTTAAGCAATTCCCACTTCCCCCAAAGGTTTGTAATGATTGTACTGTAATGATACGGTAAATAGAACTGCAACTGTGAACTGCTTCACAGAATCTGTATGAAACAGAATCCATGTAAGTAGGCAGTTATGTTTGTTAATTTGTTCTCAGTCCTAAATATAATAAAGTCTTTAAGACCTGTTCTTGCCATTCCTGGCAAGTCTAACATTCCACAAATTTGCGGTCCATTGGGGATAAAGCCTTTTGGAGCAAATTGCTGCTTATGCCTTTAAAAATCTAGAAATCAAAGCTGAGCAACCACAACAAATGTATATGCCCTACATAACTTACTTATTTTAACATCATATTGTTTATTGGATACTGGAAAACTGCAACCAAGCCCAAAATATTTCACATGAACATATTTCTCATACTGATGTGGCATCAATTATTGTTAACATTTTCAAAGGATGCCTGGCTAAAATTTCAGAGCCAGTTTGGTCTAGTGGTTAAGGCAATGGGCTAGAAACCAGAAGACCAGAAGCCTTAGGCATGAAAGCCGGCTGGGTGACCTTGGGCCAGTCTCTCTCTCTCAGCCCAACTCACCTCACAGGGTTGTTGTTGTGGGGAAAATAAGAGGAGGAAGGAGTAATAGGCATGTTCCCCACTGAGTTATTTATGAAAATAATAAAGGTGGGATAGAAAATAAATAAATAAATATTTACATGCGTGTGTACACAGGAAACATTTAATGTAAAGTTTCCTTCAAGTCAAGCCCTACTCCTGGTAACTTCATGGATACAGAGAGCATGGAGTTGTCTTGCCAAAAATATGAGTTTGTCATTGCCTCCTTCCAGAATTTTTCTCCCTTCTTGGTCCAGGTTATAGCCCCAGGGTTTCCTGGTGGTCTCTCATCCATGCACTTAATCAGATTTGACCCTGCTTAGCTTTTTGAGATCAGCCAAGGTTGACTAGCTTCTGTGACCAAAGTGCAAGATTTTACACATTACAGTACAAGAAATCCTGCATGTGTACATTTAAATAAGATGAGCAACCAGTGCTGGCTTTGTTTGTGTGTTTCCAAAAACTTTTTTAAATTCTTTTTTTTGGGGGGGGGGGCTAAATTCTACATTTTAGCATCTTTGATATGTACCTAACAAATGCTTTGTAAACTGATTGTAAACTGATCCTCAAAGTACATTCCTAGAAAGTCACTATCTCTTGCTTTAATCATCTAATATAAAGCTAGAAAACCCTGCTTTACAGGTCTAGTGTAAAGTATTTTAAACATTTAGAAACTATCCTATGCATTATTATACAGAAAAATAGTGTGAATGAATCTATTTCAAATATTCATTCATAACTGGAATATATATACTGGCACAGTAAAGGCAGAATAAGATTAAAAGCCTATTTGCTACCAGTCTTTACCTCCATTTTGAAAGACCTCAGCTTGAAATTAGATACAGGCCATTTTCTATTTCCCTTTTCTCAGACCATTAACAAATGTAATAAAATAAGTTGTAATACTATCAGTGGTTATACGCAAAATCCTTTGAAATATATGGGATTTCCATATTTCTATATATATCTGAATATTGAATTATATTTAATACACATTTTAAATTGTTAGCTACTTTTAAAGAATATAAAAAATATATTTAAAACTACATGAGTGATGGTTAACCAAAGTCAAGGTTGGAGAATCTGGAATTTATATATATGCATATAGGTGACAGTGATAAATTGCATTCCTAAGAAGCACAGGTCAGCAATAGCTACAGTAGTATTTTATTTGGTTTATTTCAGTTACAGCATGTTTCTACACATCTACAACTAATACTTGCAATAAAAAAATATGAGAGTATTAAAAATTCAAACCGTAATTGTGGGCTGTTATATTTACTAACTATGCCACAGTATGTATCAACTATAGCAATTTTTCAGTGAGTACCAGTATCCCAATGTTTGACTAGCTCAGTTCCTGGGCAATGTATTCTTACGGTATTATAAAAGAATTAACAGTAATTAACTGTACAATGAAATAATGTTAAATATATGCATTTTATTGCTACCAATATTAGACAGACTCTGGCTTTTTGCATAAAGCTAGTACTTTTGCCAAGATCAAGCCTTTTCTTATAACAAACTAAATTATATTTTTCAGCAATGCAGTTCTACAAAGGGAACACACAGTATTTGAATATAGGAATCTTATTGTGAATATTAGCTTCTTCTCTGACATTTTCTTAGTTTCACCTATATTTTTCAAGCTGCATCATTATATATAACTTATATCCACTTTAGGACCTAATAAACTGCTACCACAATTGCTATACTGCTGTGTATCTATAACCATGAACATTCATATGGACACAGAACAGAAAATAGAAATATTGGAATATCAAGTATTTTTCACAAACTGTCATTTGCACAAGAGAAGCTCTGACCCAGAACAAATTAAAACATCTTTAAAGCTATCAATTCATAGCCATTCAGGTGAAATACTCTAAGTATTTCAAAAGTAAATACAGCTAAAAGAAGGATCAAAACAATGGCCAGGAGTTAACACAGAGAAAACACCATGCCATCTTGTGTCCTTAAGTGGTTTATCGTAACACCTGCACCACCCTTCACCAAATGAGACTTAGCCGTAGGCTGTATTTAAATATGCATATCAAAGCAAGCAAAAAATAAATCTTGAATAACAAATTGGAGAAATGCTCATGTTTATCTATTGTAAGTGTCAGATAGAAACCCACAAATAAACAACTTTGTTCTAGGTTTTTCATCTACACATTAAAATTGCAAAATGCATTATTAATACTGATTATTAATAAAGTATTACACTTCACGATAATTTGTATATATCTGTATGTGTACATTATTCTTATTATCTGTATCTATATCAAATGCATCCTTATGGGTATGTGTTAGTTTGTGATGTTAACATACATATCTAATGTGGCACAATTCCCAAATGGACCTGTGTGATATAACTATTAATTTCCCAGTTGGTGTTCTGGTTGCACAAATTATTAGTTCCTTTAAAAAAAAAAAGTATCAGGAAGCTAAAGTAAGAATGGTAGAGCCCAAATGTCCAGGGCCCAAATGTCCTATTATTTAAATGGGCTTTAAATAATTATAGCCATTAAAGTGGTAAACCCTAACGGGTTTAGGATAGGCTGTCACATTTCCCTAAGTTTGCTGTTCCACTATTGGAAAGGTAGGAAAAGATTATTTTCTATGAAGATGGTTATATCACAAAATGTGCATTCCCTGAAACCTCATATTATCACTGTGGTTGAATTTGAATATTATAACAGAGCACTTCAAATTGGCTTGAGCATTCACCATCTGCTGGAGCCCTAAACAGTCTAGTTTATCTAATCTCCTTTAATATAAACCTCAGCATGGCACATTTCTACATTTCCACTTGAAACAAACTTACACTAAAACTGTTCCGAGAAGACATGCAATGTTTTGTATATACATATTCTGCTTTCAGGATGCCTGTCATTTCAGATTCTAATGATTCCATAAACGGATGTATGCCCTAATTTAAGGTTTAAGTTGCAAACAACTTATATTTTTGAAACGATTATATTGTTCCATAGACCTTTCTAACTACAAATGATACAACAGAACACTGAAGAAACATTCAGTGTTTTCTTGCTTACATGCTTTGACAGCAATAATTATAAAATGCCATGAAATTTGGACCTGGAGATTTCAAAAGAAACAGAAACAATTATAATTTTTTAAGGATAGAAATGGTCCATAACTAATATTTTTTCTTCTACTTCTGCTATTACAGTATTGTCAACAAATATAAAACAAACAAAACCAAATATTTAACTTTCTGACAACATACTTTAAAAAGAAAAAGAAAACAAACAGAAAATATTCTTTACTTTTGTATCTATTTTTCATAGCAGACTAAAGACTTATTACAGATTCTTGTACATAGCATGGGAACCCCTCTGTCACATGTTAGAGTAATATTCCTGCTATGCTATTCTTAGTTTATACCAGTTGTTTTATGAACTCATTTACAATGCCTATGTAAACTGTCCTCTCTTCACTCTTAGAAATAAGCTATTATTCACACTTGAACCCTATGTGTCCTATTTGTACACTGTATGTTTTCTTCTAAATTAAGTAACTTATTAATGTACATAACAAGTTTTCATAAGCTCTTCTAAAAGCGTAACAGCTCATCTAAAATGCCATTCCCAGATATATTTGTGCATATTCAACAAAAACAACTCATTGAGCTACTACTAAAGTGTTAAAACCAACAGCTAATGTCTAGTTACTCAGTCATAATTATTTGCAGCTTCTAAAAGGTATTGTTAATAATTGGCATATCAAGATTATTGAAATTTATTATGAAGATGCTTCAGCCACTTGGCAATGTGTGCAAATTCTAACACTAAGTTGTACCAGAGAAAAAGTGTTGATACTTATAATTTTGCTTCAATGTAGTGTACAATTGCTAATAATTCTGCCTAGACGTAGTTTGGAAGAAATCCCATTTTTAAAGAACTGAATAATTTCAATTACCTTTTTTTCTTTGTTATAACATTAATGGCAAGGTTCATAAAGCAGAAAATATTGCCTATTTTTACTGGACAGTTTGTCAACTTTTCAATTTGTCAATGTTGTGAACTTTATAAGACATAACTTAAACTTCTCAGTAATAAAATACAAAGGAATATTCTTCCATCAGAAACTCAGATTTAAAAAATAGCTCTGTCACTGGTAACAGAGGTGAATTTAAAGTAAACAATTGCAATACAAGGGTGATAGTAAGAAAATCCTTAATTCATAACAGTCCAGGAGTTTACTAAATGGGTAAGAGCCATCACAAATTATTGAAAAGACTTACATGGTCAGCTAAATTTGTGGATGATCCTGAGAGTTCTTCATGGTCAGATTTGGAGCTGCCATCTCTTTCATCAATAACTAGATCTATGGGCATTTTGCCTTTCAAACAGCTAATGTACCGATGGCAGAAATTATCACACAACTCATGAACCTGAATATAACATTTAAATAAAGGAAGAGAAAAAAGAGATGCATTTTTAAAAAGGGGGGAAAGCAAAACTATTAGACTGCAACTTGACCTCCTCCCATTGCAAAAGAAGCACTGTGATCTATTCCAAGAGTAACTCTAATTAAGAGGCATATAGTTGAAGCAAGGAAACAATAGAGAAATTGTTACAGCACATATTATTCCCCAGAGACTCGCCTGAGCAACAAGTTGGGGGGGGGGGATGCACAGCTACTAAACGTTAGCCTATGCTATAGATAGAAGAAAATCCGATTTGAGGATATTATAAGAAGCACTGAGATCTGGATAAATAAAATCTAGAAATATAGTCAGTTCAGCCAAGAAGAGTGAAGGAAAGGACTGGAGGAGAACAGTGTATATATTTTGAAATCTCTCTAGGAGCAAGGAAAGATCTCTAGTATAAAATAATTTTCTTGTAGCATTTAACCTTTTCATGTGTTGCATAAAGTACTGAGAACAGTGGGTCTACAATCATTCTGAATAAGTTTGCTTAAAATACTATCTCTGGATCAAATAATCTACAAGAAGGTAAACAGACAGAGAAGGAAAGGGCACAGCTGATACTTGAAAGCAAGGTAGGAAATAATGGAGAAGTTCCAGAAAAAAGGGGGAGAGAGCTTTAGGAAAAAGAAAAGGAGCCATGCACTTTTGGTTTAGTGTCAGGCAGTGCTTTGTACCAGTTACTGTGTCCTTCTGAGTTTCCCCAAGGGTTGTAGGAGGCCAGGAGGAGAAAAAGGAAAAGAGGGAGTGCCCCTTGCTCTTACCTTTTCTAATTCCAAAAGGTGAAACCTTAAGACTTGTATTGCTTGTATCATCTGAAAGAAAACAGGGAGCAAAGGAATTGTCATATGAGAGAGGGAAGAGGCAAGTCAGGGAGGGGGGGATTGTCAGGAGGCACTCTCATTATCCAGGATTTTAGCTCTCTGAACACGCTTGGGCAATTTTGATCATCAACTTTAACCTAAAGCACTTGATTTGTTTTTTTTTTAAATCAAATCACACATAAACACACACACACACACTTAAAGAGAAATAGGGATAAGTGATTTGCAGATATGTCATCCCCTGTGGTTTCTTAAAAGTCTGCAGAGCAACCAAGTGCTAAACATCCACTCACCACTCCATCCACTTTTAGAAAAAAAGAAAACAAGGTGAAATCGCTCCAAATGAATGATCTGAATTCAAGTGGATTTCCAGTACTTTTAATATTAAAATTGGACAAATTAGCAAAAGAATCACACTCTGCAGCTTCGAACTCTTTTCTGAAGCCATGATTTCCTTCTCTTTTGCTTCCCAGGGCTTAAACCCAGCTTTGCAACACATTATGAGCTCAAGTATCTATCATCCTCATCTTTCTGTGTTAAGAATTTGAGTTCCTTGAAGCCCCTGGGTAAGGATAATTTCTTTTTCTCCCAGATTCCTTGCACTTCTATAAACGTGTCTCCAGTCCCTCTTCCTACTAAATATTTTATTTTAACTGAGCAAGTGGGGTCCCCCAGAGCAAAAGGTCAAAGTCAAAAAAGACAGGAAGAACCTTACCAAATTATCCAATTCTGGGTTTGAAGAAAAAAGTGGTTTTTCTGCCCGAACCTACATGGGGGGAGGGGGGAAGAGTGAGGAGGAATCAGTGTGTATGTATTTCAGCTACCTAAAAACTCACTATTTGTGGGCATGAGCCCCCACCCCACTTCACAATCTAATTATAATGGATCAAAATATGAATTTTAGGTGCAAACCACTTTCAGTGCTGAAGAGAAATCTGAAAACTTAGGCCACTCAGGGCAACCACCACTCCTTCTGTCCCACACAAGCTTCCCTCTCCTTCACTTCACGATTTCAAGTGAGGGCTGAGGAATGGGCCTAACAACCCTTGAATTTTATCCCACCCCCATCCCTTCTAACAATGCCCCGTTCCTGTGAGCTGAGGGAACCAAAGAATGTCTCCCAGCAGACCTTCCTTGCAGAGAGAAGGAAAGAGGAAAAAAGGGATGATAGAGAGGTGGCCAAGATGGGAAATACACCCTAGACCCAACGTTCTCCCCGAACATTTTCGCCCCAGACACTCCAAGCTACCCAAGGGCAGGCGCCGCCCTCCCCTTCCCCCAAGGCCTGAAGAGCAGCAGGCCCCTACGCGCGGGCTTGGGGTGTCTTCGGAGGGTGCCTTTTGAGTGAGGTGTCGCGCGCTCAAGGTGGGGGCAGGGTGTGCGGGGAAGGGGCGGGGAAAGGCGGGGAGAGAGAGAGTTCGACCTGTTTGGCGAAGACGGCGATGTCCTCGTTGAACGAGTCGGAGGAGCAGACGTCTCCGCCGGCCACCCCGGGCTCTCGGGGAGTGCAGGTGGCGAGCTCGCACTTTTCAAAGACCAGAGCTAACAGAGGGAACAACGGGTGCCTGCCGGGCGATGACACACAAAGAAAAGGAGGGGAGAACGACATTAAGAGAAAAACGGGGGGAAAGGAAAGCCTAATCAACAAGTTTCTTCCCCGGTCAAAAATAAAATAAACATATCTATCTTCACGCGCAATCTTATGTGCCTAAGCCTTTCCGTAAGTAATGGAAGGGACAACAGGAGGACAAACGCAGAAAGTAACAACACATGCAGACGCCTCCCCACAAAACTCCTGGGCCAAAACCGAACTCCACAAACCCGTGTGCTCCGCCACCAACACAATTACCCAGCCCCAGGTTCTGCTGTGAAGGTCCCACAGCTTTAACCTAGCAAAGAACCAGCAGAACCCTTGTCCCGAAGCCACGACAGTACCTAAACGGGAAGACTTGACTTTTACCCAAACTCCGAGTTGTTTCATATTTTAGTGAGAACTAGCAAGAGCCACACTATCTGGTGGAGGGAGGGAGAGGAGAAGGAAGGGGATCCCAGGGCTGAAGAAATGCGTCCAGATTAAATATCGACTGCCCCATCATAAAATAAAAGAGGACTGAACAAATTCCTCCCCATTGTCCGGGCAGATACTGCCTGAGGATCAGGGTCTGACTGGGTGATATGTGCGTTAAAATGGTAAAAGTCCTTATGTTCGGTCTTCTTTCTAAATCTTTGCTCCTAGTGTTACGGCAGAAGGGCTGTTATTGCATGCTTTGAAGAAAGAAAAATATCACCTAAATAAAACTTTGCTGAAGAGAATACCAACCACTCTCCTAATCTTCCCATTCCCCCACCCCGGCTTTGTTTTCAAGGACTAACCCACAACATTTTATTTTGAATAATTCTCATTTACAGAGCAACATCTAAATAAATAAACAGTACAATCCCCACCGATTTCAGTAGAATTTGCATGTGTGTAAACGAGTCTGGGGAAACCAGGCTTCCTTTTCATTTTTAAGGAGCTGGAAGTCAATAATTGTTTTAAAAAGCAATTTTAAAAGTAACTGTTAAAGTAACTGTCTTTAAGATTGGGGTGTCCCAAGAATGGAACAGCCTAGCAACACTGCTTTCATTAAAATTTGAACGCAGGTCCAGTATACCTCTTGCGTCAAAATGCATGCCCACCCATCTCTGCATCCTCCGAGGGATTTCTTAGCTGAACTTTCCCATGTATTTGTGTCATTTTTATTTTATCGACCTAAAATGTTTTTATTACTTAAAATAATACAGAAAAGAAGTATTGATCTATAGTGACAAATTACACGTGTCCTCTAGATTAAAGGAAGAAACCCCAAGGAGGATTTTAGGAAAGGAAGATTGTTTAAAAACCACTACTCTCCAAAAATCTTGTGCCTACCTCGCTCCTCCGGCAGCACGGCTATCCCTCTGTCCTCTTTCTCTGAAAGAGACGAACTCTCCAGCCCTTTGCACACACAGCCCGAAATACACACATGCTGCAAGGAACGGGCCACAGCGCTTGGCTGGCCTTGCCTTGTACCTACCCATAGATTGCATCCTTGTCCCGCTTCAAGGCGTCATTGACAGCCGATCCCATGCTGGCCGGCATGACATTGGGGTGCGGGGCATGGGCTCCATAATGCTGGCTGGCATGCAGTGGCGGCCCATGGTTCAAGTGGTGTACTGGGGGGATCGGCCTGGGGGCGTGTGGGTCTCCGTACATGGAAGCAGGTACCCCTACTCCGTCCATCCCGCCGTAATGAGGCAGCTCATCGTACTGTCAAAAAGAAAATGGGCCAGAAAAGGAAAGAAACAGAACCAGAAGAAGAGAGAGAGGAAAGCGAGAGAGAAAGAGAAAGGGGGGGGGAGAGGGGGAGAAATAAACCAAAAAAAAAAAAACACAACAGAAGTCAGAAGAGAGTAAAGCACCCAGGCAAGTCAGACAAAACAGAGCAAAACTACAAACCAAGAACAGCCACAACAGAGAAGAAAGCAACACGAACTGAAATCAAAATAAAAAGTGCAGTCGACAGAGCTGGGGGGAAGGGCAAGGGAGGAAGGGGGCAAGGAATGTGTGTGTGTGTGAGCCGGTTGTGGGGAGAGCTCCATCGAGGGAAGGGGAAGTGTGAAAGGGAAGGAGAAGGAAACGGTCTACGAATTAGAGGAGACGGGGCCACAGATAAACTAACACCCCACCGGTAACCAGATTACTGCTGCGGAGTAGGAATGGGAAACAATGCTGAGAAGGGAAAGAAGAACGCGAGAGAATGGGAGCAAATAATCTGAAAGTTACCAGGAACATTATTTAGTCGCAATTCCCCCTTGTCCTTGTCAAAATCAGAGACAAACCAAGCAGCAAATGTAGCTGTATTTCCCAGGCAGCGGCGGCGGCGGCGGCGGCGGCAGCAACAGCCACAGCAGCAGAAGCGGCGGCGGCGGCGGCAGCAGCAGGCAAACCTTCCCCCCTGTAAACCGCGCGCCACTGAGCAGTTAGAGAGGAGCAGGGAAATCGCGCTGTTGGGGGAAAAGCTAGAGAGGAAAGAAGCGTGGAACAATTGCACATGCACGCACACACACACACACACACACACACACACAGAGGGAGACACACACAGAGAGAGAAGGAAAGAAAGAGAGACATAGAGGCACACGCACACACAAAACTGGTGAATAATTTTTGCTGCTATTTGTTTTGTTTCTCTAAATAGTGGCGGCCGCCATGAGCAGCAGCAACAGAGAAGAGCAAATCCGACAGGCCCCTCTTAAGAAAGGATTTACACGTAAGGTAAGTGTTGGAGATTTAAACCTACCCTTTGCGCCATCAGTCTGCGCTCCAATAAACTCCGGGATGTGTCCTATATTTAATATCCCAGTCCAGCAACAACACCAACAAAGTGACTGAAGAAGAAGGAAAGGAAGAAGAAAAATCCCTTTTCCCTTGTCTTTCCGACCCACTTATAGAGTTCTCCAATACGCGTAAATATTCATAAAGATAATCGTTATAACAATAAAAAGTAAGGAAAAATAAACCACGTAGAGTTTGTCTGTTTTCCCCGCGTGCTCTTCTTTATTTCCCTTTTCTGTATCTTTCCTTTTTTTCTTCTTTTACGTAAAAAAAATGGTGTTGGTAATTTTTTTAAAAAAAAATAAAAATAAAAGTCGTCAAGCCCCACACTGAAGGTTACGATCGGCCCGTCAGCAACCCACATGTAACCAAACTGTCGTGTCTCATGGCTTTTTGCCACTCCAGCTGTCAATCAAAGCCCTGGAATGTCAAGGTAGTGAATGAATGATGGCTGATGATGATGAAGAAGAAGAAAAGAGGAATCTTTTAACCTCGAATTCTTCCCTCAGTAAGTCCACGCTTGGGGTTTGCTTGCAGGAAAGCTATAGGTTCTTTTTTTTTTAAAACTACCGGGAGGGGGAGGGTGGGGTAGGATGCGAAGAAAAATGGAATAGTTTGCAAAACGTGGATTTCCTCCGTTCTTTTTGTGTGCGTGTGTATGTGCGTGGTTGTGTGAGTGTGTGTGTGTGCGCGTGTTGTTTTTCCCCCCTCCCGGTAGGTATTTTGTCTCCCTCTTCACCTCTCCCTCTGAGATGAGTGAGTGTCAGTAAGTGTTGGCAGGTTGGCTGCTGGCTGGCTTATAGAAGAGGCTCAGTTTTGCGGCGCTGATCGGCGGGAGAATGAAATGACGGAACCCGGAAGTAGTGGTGGCCATAGCCAGTCCTACAAGAGAGACACATACAAGGGAGAGGGGAGAGGGAGAAAAGAGAGCGGGCGAAAACGGGCGAGCCAGCTCGCGCTTGCAGCCCGCGACGAGACAGTATGCAGAGTATGCAATCAGAGCTGTTTCCACGCCACCAGGGGTGGGGAGGCGGGGGCGCAACGCAGCACATTCAGGGACCTCAACCAAGCCGGGTCGCCCTTCCAGAGAAGAAAGGGAGAGTAGAAGGAGAACGAGGGAGTCACGGGAGGAGGAAGAAGCAGAAGAAGAGGAAGCAGGAGAGAGAGCCAAGAAAGAAGGGGGGGGGCTGGCTGCGTGCGTGCGTGCGTGCGTGGGAACTGCAAAAAGCCCGGAGGAAAAAAGTATCCTAGAAGCCTAGATCTGTTGCTTCTCTCTCTCTCTTTTTTTTAATGAGGAGATTTTACCCTTCAATATCCTCGTCTGCGTGGCCATGCTGTTTAGCCATCTCTTCGCCTGGTGTTTGTTTCTCTCTTCTTCAGAGGGTAACTTTCAGCCCTGCAATGGTTCACTGTCCAGGAGACGAGCCGAAGGAACTCGGGCAGCTGCGGATGTTTAGAAAAAGGCGCAGGCAAACTTGTTCTGCCAGCGGAAACTCCTAGCCTGCCTTAACAAAGTCCGCCATCCTTGCCAGAAGGGTGCCTTCAAAGAGCTGCCTGTGCCGCGCGTTTCCTTCTCTGTGTAAACTCGCTACCTTTTGTGGCTGTTGTTGCTCAGATTAATTTTCCTGGAGGAAAGCACTCCGCTTGGCCCCCTTCTTTATTATGTGCTCATCCCCGCTGTAGGATGGTTGAGGCGGAGGTCTACGCAGGGGACTAAGAGAAAGGAAAGGAAAGGACAACCTTTTAGGCTGGGCTTTGGCGCTGCTTGGGAGTTAAAAGGCGAACGCAACACATTCCCCTCTTTTCCTCTTTTTTCCCCCAAATTGCAGTATACACGTTTTTAACGCACTTTTAAAAATTGGGACTAGTTCCTCCTCCTAGTGCCTTCCTGTGCTTGTTTTACTTGTTCTTTTGTAGAATTTGTAACAGGAATTATTACTATTATTATTTATTATTATTAGTATGCTAGTTGCAGCAGTTATTCTGCAGATCTAGTGCGGTGGTGCCCGCTCCTTCCTACGATCAAGTGAACTTTTGAAAACACACCCAGCATACTTTCGCGGCCCGTCTCTCTCACTTTTTTCTCTCCCACAGGCACTCGCGAGCGCTACCTACCACGTTAATTTGGGCGGGGGGGGGAGGTGCGCGCGCGCGTGTGTGCAGCCTCCTCCAATCACTTCGCAGGAACTGAAACATGCCTTACCTCAGAGCAGTCAATTACCAAAGCTACCCGAGATCATCAATCACGGGGGAATGCTTCAAGTTAAGGGGGAGGAGCAATGGTCAAACTATTGATTGCTGCAGTTTTGTACTCTCTTCCCCTCCCTCCTGCGCGCGCGCGCTCTCTCTCTCCCCGCACATAAAATCTAAACCAGACTATCCTGGTAATAGTGGGATTTATCAATGATTATGTATCTACTTGTGAATGTTACGGCCTCGTACATACTTGCTTTTAAAAGCGGCGGCGGAGGCAGCCACGCATTTAGACTGGATTCCGGCGAGAAAAAGAGAGTGGGAGAGGGACAGGACGGGACAGAGACCGTTCTCAGGGACAGGTGACGGAAAAGAAAGTTGGGGAGGAAAGGCGATATCCGCCAAAGGCACGGGAGGGAGGAGCGGCTCTAGAAATGCGGCCAGTCTTCTCTGGGCGAGGGAACGAGCTCCGAGGTCAACGGAGCTCTCCAAAATGATGAATGATTACCTGTGATGATGATAGTGATTACCGGACCAATTAAACAGTTTGATTAAATGAGCCATCATAACAGTGCTGTCTGCGGGAAATCAGCCCCCGCTTATAAAGAAAGATAGAGCAGGGAGAGGCTGACGAACGCCACTGGGCACGGCTTCGCTTCCCCGGAGCGCTTAGCCTGACAAGCTCGCAGCCTGGGCGCAGCCCCGAGCTGGCAGCCTTGGAGCTGGAAAAGTACTGCCGAGACTTTTGAGCCCGACTTGGGCGCTCTTTGGAAGCGCCGAAGAGCCACCTGGGGGGGGAGAGGGGGGGTCTGCTTTTGCTTGTTCTACCCCCTTCTCCCCTCCCCACTTTTCTTCTAGAAGACCTCTTCCAAGATCAAAGCAATTCTTAGGAGCAGCCGCTACCCTCTGTGGCTGATTTGCCCGGATCTGTGCAGAAAGGTGAGTAAAACCGCCCTCAGTACGTCGATTTCTTTCAAGCTGCGTTTAAGTCGGTTCCTTTGGCAAAGGACTTCTTCGGGGGCGAAGGAGGGGGTAGTCCTACAGTATTATCTTCTCTGTCGTAGAAATCGGTAACGCGCTTCAAGATATTCATGGTAATGAATACTTGGTTAATCCTTTGGGTGCCCGGAGACCTACAGAGCAGTGGGTTATGCAAATCCTTTCCTACTTTTGCAGCTGGATTCTTCTAAGAGATTGCTTTAAAAGGGATCTACTTTGTCAGGAATGGTACTTTCTGAGCCCCCCCCCCCACCTCCAGCTTCCGAAAATGTCACTTTCCTAAATTCCTTGGGAATCGCATTGTTGCAATATTGTCAACACAATTCCTCATCCTAGAACACATTTTTAAAATCTGTTTTCTATTAAGAACAGAAAAAAACATACCCGACGGCCGATATGTTTGTCTCAGCTTAGATAGGTTTAGCAAAAAGTGCGGAATGGCTTTGCCGCCAATGTTTTCTCTCTCTCTCTCTCTCTTAAATGCAGCCCCACGAACAACTTTCCTGTCCTATAAGGATGGATGCATTGACTACAGTAACTGAATATTATTCCAAAAAGATCTCAGTATTTCACTTAAACTTGTATATCAAAAGCCTTTAAAAAAAATCTAAGAAGTTAAGGGCGAGGTGAGATTTGCAGTCTCAAGAACTGCTTCTTTCATTTCTGTTTCTCCCCTCCTTTCTCCTTAAATTAATCATTTCTGTTATCTTTCTCTTCTTTTAAAATGCCAGGATGATTTTTTAAAATTTCCCGGGAGATTTGAAGTTACATGGAAGAATGTTAAAACAAACAAGCAAACCTCCAAAAAAATTACAAACTCTTCAATAGTTTTTTGTGAAAAAGTTAAAAAAAGGTTCCTTTCCTATGTTTGTTAAAAACACTCTTAAGGTAGGTATCTGAGAGCATTAACTGTCTTAATTTAGAAGCTGCCACTAACCCCTTGGGAAAGAAATATATATGGATGGATATATATATATACACATATACATACATACATACATACACACACATATATACATACTGCTTTTGGAATTCAGAATGGAACTTAGAAAAGGGAGAAAGTGGTTACATTTGGAGGAGGTTGTGGCGGGAAGCTGCATATTCTTACTGTAATTCCAAGCAGGTTTTCTTCAGAAATCAGGCCCTCGGATTCTCAGTGGGACTTTCTCCCATGCCTAACGGCAGCTATCATGAATTTTAAGACAACTGATCTTGTTGCAAAATCGAAAAAGAAAAGTTTTTTTTAAAAATCCCTACTAATGTTAATAATAGTAGTAATAATAATAATAGATTAGTGGTCCTGTGTAGAAATGTATCAGTCAATAGTTCTTCCTCCACCCCCAAACCCTTCCTTCCTTCCTTCCTTCCTTCCTTCCTTCCTTCCTTCCTTCCTTCCTTCCTTCCTTCCTTCCTTCCTCCAGGCTGGAAATGGTTTTAACAGGCGGTAAAATTTCATCTTGTGGTGTCAAATTGGGGTCAGTTTGGGGTGAGGGTTCTCAGTGTCTGCGAAGGAGCTGTCCAGCTGTGTTGGGATTCATTAAGGGCAAAAGATCCGTTTCAAGAAAAACAATACAGAGACAATGCCGTAGGCTAAGGATCCTCTCTAAACTGCATTCTGCAAGTGTGCGAGAGTAAATATAGATGCTGAGACCCTGGTCTCTTCAAACTTCCCAACCACCCTCTTTCTGCGAATGGCAGAGAAAATCAAAGTGTGTCTTGAACAGCCAGGCATTGCAAGGGATGATAACATCTTGGCCGTTTGGATGGGTTTTTTTAATTTTTTTTTCATAAATTCTCTCTTTTGCAAAGGGGACTTGCCCAACAGGTAACATGGAAGATTCTGAAAGTATACGTGTTTTATTTCAAATTTGCTCTCTGTGAGGTATCCTGTAAATAGAAAGGGGATTTGGAGAAAGTGGTTTGGGTTGAGATACCAATAGAAATCCATCTTCAGGAAATCTTAGTTCCTCCTGCTGTTGATACAGTCCAATAGATGCTCTCTGGTGCCATGATTTTAGGCTCTCTAACAGTGTAAAACGTATATGCAACTAATCTGGTTTTATTAAATTCGCCTGGCTTAAATCCTCTTAGCTGTTTTTACTTCTCTTAGCAGATTGACACCTCACTAGAAGGACAAATAACTTCAGCCATAATCTTGTTTATAATTTATTCAGTGTTTGTTTGCTGGAATGAAGGGATCCCCCCCCCCCTGGCTACTGGATTAAGCAAATAGCATTGGAAGAAATGCCTTTGTTTTTCATAGGAGTTATGGGTATTTTTGAATAATTTACTTTGAATTGTGACTAAAAACTGTGTGACAAGGAACAAATCAGGTCAAAGGCAGGGATTGTTTAAAAGTTTAGGCACCTCCTAGTTTTCTGAATTTGGTAGGAATCTTCAATAGTCAGGAAGCTGACATAACTTCTTACTTCATTTTTTTCCCCCTTTCTCCTAATTCTAGCTCCAACACTGAGCCAAGAATTGGTTAAACCTAAGTTGATCACTATCAATACCATGGACAAAACTTAGTCAACTTATGTTCAGATTCTTTGCCTTTAGATGAAATTCACATATTTTAGTTTCTAGACTGGACTATTAATTGGGCTTGATTATTTCCCTCAGATTTCTGCAAAGGAAATGAAATTCTGTAGTTAGCTTTTTTTTTCCTCCCCCCCCCCCCCCCCCCCGCAGTGCAGACAATCAAAGATCATTCTGCTTGGGCAAATATATATGGAATCAAATATTTCATTTAATTTATGGAGATATTAATCTATTTTCTGCATATTGGCACACTTCTCCACCTTTTGGAATGCCACAGGTAGAAAATGTTTCTATTTTTCTTTCCTTTTCCTCTTTTTCCTTTCATTTTCTCACTTTGTGACTTACTTTCCCAAATCCTTTCCTTCCAAGAAAGTCAAGTCTTACTCGTCAGGTGAACTCTTCCTGACCTCTCTTCCTGGGCGCTGGAGTTCTTTGAAAGCTGGTTTAGGAGGGCCCTCCTTAAAATTACTTCTTGGACCCTTTCTTTTCCTTTCTTTTTTCTTACTTCACTTCCTTTCTGTTTCAAAATCAACACGAACTTTAGTTTCTTTATTCACTTACAACCCTCTATTGTACTTCCCAAACACTTCTAGGAATTAACAGGGCACTTGTGGCGTGGGCTTCCCTCCTCCTCCCTCCTTTACTTCTTTATCTCCCCTGTTTATTCTGCAAAGATCCCACTGAACTGAAGAAGCGATTCAATAAACAGCCCTCTAGCGCTATCTGGCGGGACTCCAACCGTTTCAGCAAACGCTGCTTCTTCCCAGCCCCTCAAGACTGCTCCTTTCCCCCCTCTTCTTTGTACTGGTAAATGGCTACACAACTGGAAGTCGTTTTCGAAGGTGCTGATGCTCCGCTTGGTTCCAAACCGAATGTTCACTAACCGCAGAATGTCAGAAGATTGGAAACAGGCGTTGGAGGCTTTTGTTCCCCTCCCTCCCCTTTCCCCTCACCCTTGAACACTACATATCATCATCGTCATCATCATCATCATCACTACCACCACCGTCTTATGTGGCTTAATTTCTAATATTCCAAAACCCGTCGTAGGATTTTTCCGACACCAGAAATGCACTCTTTAAGATCCCGATCCTAAACCCGTCTAACTTCTAGGAAGCGCAGGACCTTGTGGCATAAGGCGACCCCCAGTCGTCGCCCTTTTGTCCCCTCCCTGCTTTGCTTAAACGCAACCTTCTCCTCGGGTTGAGGGCAAGGGGGCAGCGGGTCCTTTGTATTCTAGATCGGGAGAAAGGAAAGGATCCCAGCGCGATTTTGCTCTTCGAAGTCCCGTCTCTGCGTCCCTGGAGCAGAGGGCGGAAAAGGAGAAGAGCTATTCCTAAAGTGCAAAAGGCGCCTAGGACAAGGCTAGCCAGGCGTTCCTTGGCAGGAGGTTGCTTTATTCATTTAAAAAAGCGGTTCGGTGTCAGAGGAAACTCAGACTTCTTTGAACCCAAGGTCATCCTAGTCCTCTCGAACAGCCTGCCCAAAGAGATCGGAGTATTAGAACGCCTGCTTCCTTGGGTCTTAATGGGTCTCGGCCAGTTTTGCATATTTTCTTGGCGACAAACTCTGTTCCATTCAATGGGCTTCCTTTCGGGGAAGACCCGCTTAGGCTTGTGCCTAAAACGAGTTGTGGATCGCGCCGGAAAGAACCGGATTCCGTCTTCTACAAACTCCTTTGGCTCTCCTGCCCAAAGCTCATGCGCCGAGAGGAAGCCACATTTGTGGGGAGAAATGCCTGAATTGGGCCAGCTAACTTCAGTTCGAGAATGGCACCTTGGCTCTGGAAACCTGGTGTCAGAAAGACACGGGGCAGTTTCTGGAGAGAAAGATAGATTAAAAAAAAATACACACTTCGTTGCCGGCCCCGTCCAGCGCTTTCTCTCTCCAGCACTCGGGTCGCCTGACTGCACTTTTCATTTTCTTTTTAATGCATCTCCCCCTCGGTGCCCTGCACGGAGAAAGTAATCCCGGTGATTTTGTGCTCCTTGCAAAAGGGCCTTTTGGTGACGGCCCTGCCGAGGCTAAGCTCTGCCGTAATTAATTGAAAACAGTTATTAGGTCGTCATTGGCAATAGCGTAAATAATTACGATAGGTTTTTACTTAAAATTGACCGGTCACCGGGGGGAGGGGGAAGGGAGGGAGGAATCGATTGGAGGTATAAAAATGATAGATCAAAACATCAATGCCGATTATTTGAAATATTGTAGTCGAATCTTTTTTATTGCTTCCATCGGTTTAAGTGTCTGAAAGTGCAGTGTTCCAACATATATTTATGTTGTCAATACTGTCAAAACTGTCAGGTTTATTACAGCGGGGTTGTAATACATTGCGGAGTTCCTCATTTACATAAAATCTCCCTTCCACTTTTCTCCGAACTGCCTCCCACAACCTTGCTTCTTTCCAGGAGAAAGGCTGGGAACCCCGGGCAAAGTCCTCGAAGGACGCCGGGCTTTTATCCGAGGAGGAGTAGAAGGTCGTGCCAGCCGCGTCCCACCCAGTCCCGCTTTCCTTCTCCGCTTCTCCGAAGGGAGCCCCCGCCTCGTCTCACCGACGGAAGTCCAGACCGTTGGGCGTCCCTTTCGATCCCAGCCGCGTTGGGCCTCCAAGCCGAGCTAGTCCCCCTGCAGGAGCCTTAAACCGCAGCGCACGGCACAAAAGGGGCTGCGGAAGTACCCGGTCCGGCCACCTTAGTCCCCCTGAACTTCAGGGAGATCCAAGCCGCGCTCCAAACATTTCAAAGCAATCGGGCGCCGCTGAGCTCGAGGCTCCGCCGTGGTTAGCCCGGCTGTGTGCAGCCAAGGAGCTCAGGGGCAGCGACCCTTCGGCTACAGAGTCGCAGAGTCCTTCGAAGACTCCGAAGGGTTTGCTTGGCTCCGCGCGAGCGGTCGCTAAACGCCCGCAGGCTTTTCGGAGGATGCGCGTGCCCCAGGCCTCCAGCTGCCCCGGGCTGACTTTGAGGCGAGCGCCTTGCACGCCGCAAGGCTCCCGCTAAGCAAACCTGCGTGGAAAGGCGGCGGGTCTTTCGGCTAAAGAGAGAGAAGAGGCGGACGCGCAGAGCCAGAGCACACCGAGGGGGTATTTTTCACCGAGAATTCGTGGAGACTTTGTCTCGCGCTTCTTCGCAGACTTAGCCCCACAACGCCTCCCGAGGCCAAAACGTCTAAAGGTCCGAAGCTCTACTGCCCCCACCACAACGTCGGCCCCGAGTATTCCCAACTGATAAATGCGTAATGCGATGTTTTGTTCTTTCTTCTTTCCTTTCAGATACCTGCAAAAAGAAGCTGTGTGGATTTTAATTTATTCCACCGACTCTCTTCACCGACCTATGCTCAGGTTTTCCTTTCTTTCTTTTCTTTTTTTAAAGTAGAAAATTAACTTAGAAGGAAATTAAGCAGGCATTAGAGGACAGGGAGGGGGAGAAAGTTCTGGCTCCAGTGGGCGCTTTGTTGACTTTGGTCTGTCTCCCCACTTTTCTACAGATCGTTTCCTCATGCTCGGTGCGTCCAAAAAGTCCCCAGAAATCTAAAGAATTGAGAACCGGGCCAAGTGAAACGGCGGGAAAAGGAGCCGCTGATGTTGGCCGGAGCTTTCTTTATCCCCCCCCCCGCCCCCCGCCCCGTTTTTTTCTTTGGTGACAAAGAAAAAAATAGATTTATCAGTCCCTGGGAAGTGGGACGGTGATAGCCACAAACGCCCTCTTTTTTCCTTTCAAAACTTTATGGCTTGTTGACTGGGGGAACGGGGAGGCTGCAGAACGGCTCTCCTGTGAATATAAAAATAAACTAAACAGTGACAGAGGCGACAGGCCGAATGAATCAAACGAAGGGCAATGAAAAAACAGCCGCTCCAAATTTTATCCCATTTTCAGTCCTGCTTTTAGAGCAGAGGGGAAACCTGGTTCCAAACCTCCCTCCCTCCCCTAAAAACGACGGAGCATTTAACAATTATGCCTTAATCGGCTGGCAGGTTGGCCACAAATGATGCCATTAAACATCAAAGACATGCTTGGGACTTTATCTTTTAGCCCTAAGAGGATTAATTTCTGTAATTAGAGGGGGGGAAATATGTACATAAATAAGTATCGCTCTCCCCATCTTTTCCTCTTGATCTTATGGATTCTTATCGGTGGTGATGGAGGGGTTCTTCAACTTTGGCTGCCTCTTTATTTCGCGAAACGGCGGAAGAGGGATTTGGGATGCCAAGCCTCCCGTCTCCGCGCCCAGGAACCCGCCCGGAGGACCGGATCTCCGCTCCGAGCGCCCGACGAGCGGTGCGGACAGATGTGGGAATGGGGCTGTTTTCTTCCCGAGGAGCGGAGGGAGAGGTGAATTTGGGCGGGTCAGCTCAGTTTGCCTTTGTTGCGCTTCCCTGCCTCCCTCTCCCCAAGCTCAAGGCAGAGCTTCATTCCCCCCTCCCCGTAAAATCTGCCTGACCTTGATTCTAACCTGTATGAATACCTCGTTTACCTAATGACTTTGTGTCAGGCAGGCAGCAGGTCACTTTCCTTTTTAACCTTTCCCATTGCTGCAGTAAGCATTCTGGGCGATAATGAATGGCTCTTGGAATAATCGATGCACATTTTATGAGCCCTGACAAACTCAAGAGATGGACACCTCGTTTCAGGCACGCGGCCTCGCCTTCTCCGAGAGGCTTCCTCGCATCCGCTGAGAAACGCTTCTCCCAGCGGGCAGCACAACCGCTCCCTAAACTTCCCTTGTTCAGGGGCGTCCGCAGGTATGGTTAAAAAAAAAAAAAAGCCAGGTCGGTGCCCAGGACAGTGTGATGCACACAAAAACAGACAGAGCTTCGATCGTACCTTTGTGGGCACCATCTTGACTTTTTTGACCACACTTGTGGACAACTCTGTAATGGTAAAGTTTCCTTGAGTCCAGATCGACTCTTGGTGATTTCAGATGCCCATCGTTTGCTTGTTCCATCCAGAATGAGTTTGCCATTCCGTTCTTTCAGGACGCCTTTTCGACATACAGTCCTGGCATTTCCTGGTGGTCTCCCATCCAAATACTAACCAGGTATAATCATGCTTAGTGTGGGCTAAAGTGAGTTTTTAGCCCTGGCAATATTGCTGCTAAGGATAGGAAATCAGCCAAGGGGTCTGTAGTGCTGGTTGAACAAACCAAACTGAATAATGCAGAGAGCAGATCTGAAAGTAAAGGCTTGGGTGACAGAGATTTGTAACTATTAGTATTAAGGAAGTACTAATATTGGTATTAATGAATATTAGTGCTTATAAGTATGAGTATTAGTATTAATAGAGGGGTTTCCCTGAACAGAAATTCCTCGAGAGGGATTTGACAGGATTCCGACTAGCCCTTGCCTGCCTCATTTCCTTTCTAAAACAAGGCGCCACGAAATCAGTTATCCATTTGAGCCAGGCGTCTCCCGCCAGCCTACCATCTTTCCCCAGGCACTCCGTCCCTGTCCCTTTAGTTAGTTACGCAGCGATTAAAGTACGAAGTCCCCCCCCCCCCGCCCAACCCTCCAGGAAGGCAAAGGTGGTTTCCCCCTCGTCTTTCTGATCGCGGGATCGTGTCCTCAAATAAACGCGGTGGGGTGAGAGGGCAGGAAGGGGTGCCTGGAGTGATGATGGCACTGGAGCGGGAAAAGAAATCCTGGATAGCCTGTCTCTTTCTTAAAACGAGCTGTAGTAAGTTCCTTTTTTCCAACCATTTAGCTTTCATTTGGTCTGTTAACTCGCTCCCAGTTCAGGAGGAATGAAGAAACTTGATCCTATAACTATGGCAAACAGAAATGGTGGGGGGGGGGCGGAGTTCCCCTTAACCACATTTACTCTTGCAAACAAAACAAGCCAACAGCTCTGGTGAATGTCTGGAAGCTCTCAGACTTGCTGCTATCTGCTGGTGTTAGTCAGAACTGAGAATAGTTGCAACCCTGTTACCCTTATGGAATAATTAATAGAGATTCAAACTTAAAAAAAAACACCTATAACCATATGTTTCATTTTCTTTCACAGTTAAATTAATCATTGCTTTTTTTTTTCTCCTCCTTAAGATGGTTCTGCCCTAAAGTTTCAACCTAATATTTTCTTTGGCACCAATCCTTACAGAAGAGCAGTGCTGGAGGTGGGGTTGGAGAGATTACAAGATCTTGTGATGGGTTTACAAAAGTATTCCTACATTCCTTAATAGAAAGTTTAGAGGTAGGGAATTGCTAAAGGCTGGAACGATGTATATTATTCAGTAGACTCACAGGCTAAATGGAAAAGAGAGATTTTGCTTCCTTGCTTCCTTCCTCCCTCTTTCTCTCTCCCTCTCCCTCTCTTTTTTTTTGTGTGTGTGAAAGTATCCTGCATTATGGGCTGCACTACCATCAACAATGAGGAAGCAGATTTGGTAGAAGATCAGAAAAAGGAAGAAAATTGTCAGTAATTTATATTTATATATTTGTGGCTTGTAATGTGGGAGTTATTTACAGTAAATGAGAATTAGTTTAGTAGTACTTGCATGTGATCAAATTGTTAATCTCTTCATGAGCAATATAGCTCACAGTAAACCTATTCAGTCCCACAGTTTAAGAGTCTGAAGAGCCTGAGAGGAGGCATTCTCTTGTCTTATATGTCCCATGTTTCACTTTTGTCTGGAATACAGGCCAAGACAAATTCTTCCTGAGAAGCATGAAAAGAAATGTGATTTGCACATGGAGCTAGAGCTCATGTAACGGGATTCTGCGGAGTTCTTAGGCCATTGGTGTGCTTGGCCAATGGTTATCCAGGAAGTGGGCTGAGAGAAGACCTGATTATAACTCAGCTTCTCTCATAGGCCAAGAAGTTATTTAAACACGTAAGACCTTTAGAAGCTTGAGTAACTAAGCTATTATAAGTTTAACACTGCCTGAGATCATATAAGATATATGTAATAAAATAAACTTTTCTATGTTTGAATGCTAATGATTAAACATTTATAGAAAACATGTCAATGTATTGTGTGGTGTATGATTTCACTGCATTCATTTCTACGACATTCTTCAACTTGATCATTATGATTCCCATTTTAGAGTCATTTTAGAAGATCTGCAACTTGTTCAAGGCCCTTAGATGAATTCTTGACAGAAGGGGGTTTGGATATTCAATTCTATTGGTGTATATGAACATAGATGAAGAATCAGTCATGGTGGTGTCTGAAGAGACTTACTGTACCTTGCTAGTATAAGGACATATGTCCCCTTACTACATTTATATAAACATTGTATAGTGTATTCACATACATGCCTATTTAGAGGTAAGCACCATGGAGTTTAATGGATATAAGAATGAAGCTTCAGTCCTAGAGATAAACCACATCATGAAGTATACTAGCAAAGCAAATTTCACTCACTCTGACCAAAAACTATTGATTTTAATAGATTTTTAATAGGATTGCAGTAAGAGAACTGTGTTGCACTCCAAATATCTGAGTGCTACATAGATAATGATATAATTTCAATACCTTAATGTAGGCAATAATGGTAACTTATTTGTTAAAAGATGACAAATGTCTTAAATATTCTAACGATTCATGTACAATAAATAGTATGGTAATATTATTACTGTGACTGGATGAGTACATCCTCAGTGGTAAAATAGAAAGAAGATGTTTATATATGAGGCTATTTATAAAATTAAAATAATATATGATTTCAATATATGGCATATTAGATATGTAATATTATTTGGGGGGAGCATTTTGACTCTAAACATTGCTTCAGAGCAGCTGAGCTATGTAGTAATCGCATGAATGTGGCCAAATCTAAGTTTTACTGAGTGTCGTATGAATAGAACTGTATTTATAGATATTTAATAGTCAATACTCATTTTAATTTTTCATTACTGTTTAAAGCCCCAGAGCAGATACCAAATTTTGGGGAATAGTTAAATATATTTTAGTGCCACTGATGCAAAGTGGAGATTTAAGCATACCTTAAACTGGGGATTTAAAATTTTGTTTGGATTATACTCCCAGTGAATATACTATTTAATTCAAGAAGGCATTCCAAAGTTCTTTCTGAAAATAGCCTCCTGATTCACAGTTTGCAACTTTTATATAAACTATTCAAATGGAACAAGATCACAGGGTCAAGGGCTACACACTTATCTTGTGAAATGTGCTTGGGGCACATGTGGGTGAGGCAAGAGGCAAGTGGGTATGCTCAAAGCATAAATATGGTGTGCCAAGGATAAAACTCAGTTTTGAACATCCATGTACTTTTTAATATTTCGTATGTCAAAGTATGTCAGTGTTGCTTATTTTGTGATGGAGTAGTTGGTTACAGACAAATTAAAGGATCACTTTCAGGATACTGTATATGATGCTTATCAGTTATTCCTTTTACCAGCAAAAGCAAAGCAATTGGACAGATCTTTTCTACAGACGTTGCGTTACGCTCTTCTTTAAAACAGCAAGCAAAAACCATTTGTTAATATCCACTGCTGGACCCATGCAATCAGTCCTTCTCCAGGAGAACTTAGAAGGATGGGAAGAAAGACAACCACAGGACAACTAAAACAAGACCTATTTTATTTGGTAATATAGTACAATCTAAAACCATAAAACATTTCCCAAGTTCTAGATATAATCAGACTTCAAGCTTTTCTGTTGTTTGAAACAACAGTAGAAATAAATTAAAGTTCAGATTATGGGTTCATTTGTTTGTAAAATTAACATATTTATAATTGAAAAATTGTAAAATTAACATTTAAAATTTAAAATTGGACTTTAACATATTCACCTAGTCTAAAAAGAATGCAAATTATGGCAGCAATCCTAAACAACCTTAGTTGAAAGTAAGTTCTGTTGACATTTAGAGGACGAAATATTTTCATGTTATAATGTTGTACAACAAAATGATAGGTAGCTGGGCTGAATCAGTTGAGTCCTGTTGCATGTATTAGCAGAAAAGGTAGCCAATGGAGACAAAAAAATCTAGTTCTGACAAGTTTTCTTTCGATGTACATAAAGAGAGAAATTAAGAGACTTAGCACAAGTAAGCATACGTGCAAAAAAAAACATATGCAAGAATTGAATTAATACTAATACTAATACTGGTAATAGTACTAATGTGTCCAAATCATTGGCAGTCAGAAATTATTCAAAATAGCTTTATGAACAAAGTTAGAGCAAGAGAGTATCAAAAACACATAGCCAATCAATGGCAATTTGACTCAGAGTATACTTGGTAAATTTTGGTTACAATTTCTCATCACGGGGTGAAATTTTGTGTAGGTAGTAAATAAAAAATCATCAATATTTTTTGTAATTTTATGTTCCATTCATCCCAGGGTTCAAAATCTGCCAACTGATCAAATACCACTGTTTTGTCTCATTTAAGAGAAATAATTTTACATCTATTTAGACTGGACAAACTCTATTGTCTTCGATTGCTTTGCTAAAGTAAAAAAAGAATTATGAGCAAATACAGACAAGCCAATTAATATCCAGTAAGGTACGATTCCACTGCGTGGAAGCATACACACAGAGAATAATAATCCTTAACTTTGCTCCCTGTCTATTGAGTGTTCTTACACTGTTTTCCACCATGGTTACTTAAACCATGATTTGTTGAATGTCACAGTGGTCTTATTCATACACAACACAGATATATATTATGGGCTTAACACAAAGTCTACTTTATACATCACATTAAACTGAAACCAAAGAAACCGTATTATACCTGAGCCTAATGCCAAGCCACTACAGGGAAATCAAGTCTCATTTTCTCTGTTCTAACATCCAGCCCTCCTCCTTCCTTCATTTATTTTGCTCTGTGGGGCTCTCCCTGCACATGGGGTTGCTGCATCTGCCATGGCCTCTATGTGAAGTATAATTGAGTGATTATTACTTTGGTGGTCAGAGGTATAGACAAGGTAGGGAAAGCATGCAGAGTAGGGCTTCTGCAGTTCTTTCCAACCCCTTAAAATAGCATCATTCTGGGTCACATGACTGGAAAGAAGAGGCTGAAAGTTTGGAGCCGGCAACTTCTGAACCACTGCCCAACTGCCTGCCCCAGAGGGTTTTTTTTTTTTTTGGTCTCTGCAGCCTCTGGCTGAATCTGGCTCATTTTCAATTTTGGTGTTTCTTTTGTTGGCTTCTCCCATAATACCAAATTCTGTTCTGGTTTTAGAAAGTTTGGTTTTGGATCTGGATAGACAGGCAGACATAAAAGAACCTTGATCCTGTTACATAAGTTCTTTACAACAGTCTATTGGGTTGGAAAGAATTTTAAAAAATTAATGTGCTCTTTTTTTGTGCTTAATTTTAGCTTGCAAACCATTCTGAAGACAGCCTAAAAATATTTATAAATAAATTGTAACCATTCTTTGGTAGAAGGTATATTTGCTGATCCAGGTACTGATCTAAAATTACATCCACTGCAAATGATCCAACTGTTATTTACTGGAGAATAAGCATCCAGTGAGTTATACATGTTTAGTGCAGTTGTTGGAGTGCAGCAAAATCTTTTCAAAGAAAGCCAAGATAGCCATTTCAATCCAAGCTATTTCATAAGGGCCATCTTTCAGCATGACTAAAGAACCAATGCTTGGAATTTCAAATATAAAAATAATGATGACCCTGGAGTATCAGGAGGAAACACTGCTCATTGACAGTAACTTAATTTTGCTGCATTGGGTTTTAATCATTTACCCACTGAAACTAAAAAATGACTATGTGTTGTCTTGCATTTCCTCAGCTGCTTGGGATTCAGTTTTCATACTGGGATAATTGTGATGCAACATTTTTATTGGGTCAAATCAGGTAATTTCAGACACAGTAACTGATGACATCAGAATGAAAATAAACTGAGATGGTACTTAACTCTTTAAGAAGAAAGTTGTACAACTCTTGTTGAGCTTCTCTTAATAGGTGAAGTTGGCAATTAACCCATGTCAAAATATTACAGAAGGGGAAACCTGGATGTCAAATAATTTTGGAAAAGGATAACCTTGTGTCCTCACCAATCCCCAAGATGGGCCTGTCAGAAAATGAAATGTCTCTGGTGCTTTTCCAATATCAAAATATACTTCTGGGCACCATATTTAAATTCCAGGCAGATACTGTATGCCTTTATAAATCTGAACTGTGACCGAAGAAAAGGCCATTTAAAAAGGACTCACTCTCCAAAGTGTAAAACATTTTACTTACATCTTCAGAACCAGGGATGGAACAGATTTTTGGAACAAATATTTGATTAAACACTATTTAATATTTTGAGCACTTAAATGGGTTAATATTTCTTGTTCTAACATGACCTGTGGAATAGATGCTTTTTAACTTACAGTCATCATTTATAAAGTAGTTATTT
This sequence comes from Candoia aspera, assembly GCF_035149785.1. Classification (NCBI taxonomy): domain Eukaryota; kingdom Metazoa; phylum Chordata; class Lepidosauria; order Squamata; family Candoiidae; genus Candoia; species Candoia aspera. The sequence continues at coordinate 284,702,252 of NC_086153.1, read as the reverse complement.
CTACTGGGAAGGAGAATGCATTATTACAGAATAAAGAACAGTTACAGAATGCTAATACTGGAGTAAGTTAGTACTGGAGGAATGTTATTTTATAATTACTTGGTGCCCTCCTGTGACTCTTCCTGAGTCAGTCAGATCTGGCAACAGTTATTCATGTTTTGGTGTCATTCTTCTTTGACTACTGCAGTGTGCACAGTTTTCCCAGGGAGGCTTAGAACAGACAATTGCTATTATGCTATTATGGACGGCTTTTCAGATTAAACTTACAAAAAGAACAATGGGCAGGGTACACGTATCCCCCGACTATTCCCCTGCCCCACCTTTGCCAATGCTTCCTTTTTCCTCTTTTCAATATTAGAACTTCTCACATCAGGAAAACCATCCTTTCAGTCGGGCAATGGGGCAGAGAAGGTTTTAAACATTCAAGGTCAGATCCCTTTTTTAAATTTTGGACGGGGACGCCAAATGTTGCTATGATCCTTAGATGGCCATTGCAGGGACCGTAGAATTGCAGCCTAAGTTTCTCAGCACAATTGGAGAAATGGACCTGCAAACTGAAGTTCTGTAAACTTAGTAGTAAAACAAACAAAAATAAACATGGGTGATCAGATTTTAGAATTCATGGTCTGGTACAAATCTGAATATGAATTCTGACCTATTTATTTTGAAACCTTATGCACTTCTGTTTCTTTTCTATTCCTGTCCTTTTTGAATGGCTGTCATTAATATATGTTAGGTTGATGTGTACAAGAGAATGGGTCCCCTTGTTACTGATTCCCCAAATACTGACTTGACCTTTCTCCCACCTGTACCAGTGTTAAGGTGAATTTTAAGTATTTTTCTATGTAAAGTGGCCTTTAATTGAAATGGTATTTAGCATATGTTTTTGGAGCAGTTCCTTAAAGTCACTTGTATTCTTGTTACCCAGCTACTATACCTTTCTGTGTTCAATTGCTCTTATCTCTCTATCGTGCATGAAAACAGCTGCAAGAGGAGACAGTGTAAAGATGACCGAATAATTTAAAGATTATTTTTACATTTTTAGAACAAGTAAATAATATTTTCAACTTTGGCTACAGAGATGCTAGAATCTGGGCACATGCTAGACACTTTGAAGGAAAAGGTATTATTAGTGTTTGCTAATGGATAAGGCAGGGATACCTGCAGGAGAGGTTAAAACAGATCAAGACAGCAGGCATGCCCACACAATCAAAGTTCTTTCTGTAGGTGTGTCATGCAGCTGTAGTCACCATCTTGACTTTTTTGCCTCCTTCCCCCAATCCCCCTGTGACAATGCTACCTAATTTCTTGCAATTCTTTTTTCCTCTGTAGTTTCCTGGAGCTCTGAAAAATCTATTTTATAATATTTATTTATTTTATTTTTGTACTGCTGAACTCAAAAGTAATTCCCAGCATTTTATATCATAAAAACAAAACATGATAAAAAAACCCCTAACATCAAGATAAAATTCAAATATGCAATAACACGTGCAGTGTGATCATCCATTGCCCAAAGGGCTTCTTCCTTTTAAAGCTGTCTTTAATAGCTTCTCCAATACTCCACAGTGTAGGAGTAATTGTAGCACTGGGCCTACAATGAAGGAAACATAAGCAAAAAGTGTTCCTTGTTTCTGTTAAAAAACAGGGATATGGAGTTCTTCCATTCATGAGTAATTTCGGATCCAACTCATTATATTTTAAGAACTCAGCCCATTTCCTGATATAAAAAAACACAGTGATCAAATGATACCAGTCCTTTTCTTCTTCCCTAAATTAGAAAGTTCACTGCCTTTTGGATCAGTTGATACAATTATATTACCTGCACTTCATAGTAATACAAAACATAGCTACATTACCTAATTTCTATATAGTGATAAGGTAGCCAATGCAAAAGTAGATTGAGGCAGGATAATTAGGGAAATAATGATAATGTAATGAAAATGGTAAAGTATGACCCAGTGGCAAAGGGTGACCTATTTTAAAAGCTAATATTACTCATGGACTCTAAAAGATATGGTGAATAATTAGAGGACATCAGAGTTGTGCTTCAAGAAAAATATTCAATTCTATAATGGCAGGATACATTAATGTATATATTACTATTTGTTGTTTATTCGTTTAGTCGCTTCCGACTCTTCGTGACTTCATGGACCAGAGCTTCCTGTCGGTTGTCAACACCCCCTGCTCCCCCAGGGACGAGTCCGTCACCTCTAGAATATCATCCATCCACCTTGCCCTTGGTCAGCCCCTCTTCCTTTTGCCCTCCACTCTCCCTAGCATCAGCATCTTCTCCAGGCTGTCCTGTCTTCTCATTATGTGGCCAATGTATTTCAGTTTTGCCTTTAATGTCATTCCCTCAAGTGAGCAGTCCGGCTTTATTTCCTGGAGGATGGACTGGTTTGATCTTCTTGCAGTCCAAGGCACTCTCAGAATTTTCCCCCAACATCACAGTTCAAAAGCATCGATCTTCCTTCTCTCAGCCTTCCTTATGGTCCAGCTCTCGCAGCCATATGTTACTACGGGGAACACCACTGCTTTAACTATGCAGACCTTTGTTGTCAGTGTGATGTCTCTGCTCTTAACTATTTTATCAAGATTGGTCATTGCTCTTCTTCCAAGGATTAAGCGTCTTCTGATTTCCTGACTGCACTCAGCTTCTGCAGTAATCTTTGCACCTAGAAATACAAAGTCTTTCACTGCTTCTACATTTTCTCCCTCTATTTGCCAGTTATCAATCAAGCTGGTTGCCATAATCTTGGTTTTTTTGAGGTTTAGCTGCAAGCCAGCTTTTGCACTTTCTTCTTTCACCTTGATCATAAGGCTCCTCAGTTCCTCTTCGCTTTCAGCCATCAAAGTGGTATCATCTGCATATCTGAGATTGTTAATGTTTCTTCCAGCGATTTTAACTCCAGCCTTGGATTCCTCAAGCCCAGCATGTCGCATGATGTGTTCTGCGTACAAGTTGAATAGGTAGGGTGAGAGTATACAAACCTGCCGTACTCCTTTCCCAATCTTAAACCAGTCCGTTGTTCCGTGGCCTGTTGTTACTGTTGCTACTTGGTTGTTATACAGATTCTTCAGGAGGCATGCAAGATGACTTGGTATCCCCATACCACTAAGAACTTGCCACAATTTGTTATGGTCCACACAGTCAAAGGCTTTAGAATAGTCAATAAAACAGAAATAGATGTTTTTCTGAAACTCCCTGGCTTTTTCCATTATCCAGTGGATATTGGCAATTTGGTCCCTAGATCCTCTGCCTTTTCTAAACCCAGCTTGCACATCTGGCAATTCTCGCTCCATGAATTGCTGAAGTCTACCTTACAGGTTCTTGAGCATTGCCTTACTGGCATATGAAATGAGGGCCACTGTTCGATAGTTTGAACATTCTTTAGTGTTTCCCTTTTTTGGTATGGGGATATAAGTTGATTTTTTCCAGTCTGATGGCCATTCGTGTGTTTTCCAAATTTTCTGGCATATAGCATGCATTACCTTGACAGCATCATCTTGCAAGATTTTGAACAGTTCAGCTGGGATGCCGTCATCTCCTGCTGCCTTGTTATTAGCAATGCTTCTTAAGGCCCATTCAACCTCACTCTTCAGGATGTCTGGCTCTAGCTTACTGACCACACCATCAAAGCTATCCCTGATATTGTTATCCTTCCTATACAGGTCTCCTGTATATTCTTGCCCTCTTTTCTTGATCTCTTCTTCTTTTGTTAGGTCCTTGCCGTCTTTGTTTTTGATCATACCCATTTTTGCCTGGAATTTACCTCCAATGTTTCTGATTTTCTGGAAGAGGTCTCTTGTCCTTCCTATTCTATTGTCTTCTTCCACTTCCGCGCATTGTTTGTTTAAAAATAATTCCTTATCTCTTCTGGCTAACCTCTGGAATTTTGCATTTAATTGGGCATGTCTCCCCCTATCACTGTTGCCTTTTGCTTTCCTTTTTTCTTGGGCTACTTCTAGTGTCTCAGCAGACAGCCATTTTGCCTTCTTGGTTTTCTCTTTCTTTGGGATGTGTTTTGTTGCCACCTCCTGAACAATGTTGCGCACTTCTGTCCAGAGTTCTTCCGGGACCCTATCTACTAAGTCCAGTCCCTTAAATCAATTCTTCGCCTCCACTGCATATTCCTTAGAATATCTGAACTACAGTCAGCTCCAGGTCTTGTTTTTACCGACTGTATAGATGTCCGCCACCTTTGGCTGCAAAGGATATAGTCAATCTGATTTTGGTGTTGTCCATCTGGTGAAGTCCATGTATAAAGCCGTCTCTTAGGTTGTTGGAAGAGAGTGTTTGTTATGCAGAGTGAGTTGTCTTGGCAAAGTTCTATCAGCCTATGTCCTCCTTCATTTTGTTCTCCCAGGCCATGCTTACCTGTAATTCCAGGTGTCATTTGATGCCCACCTTAGCATTCCAGTCTCCCATGATGAAAATAATGTCTCTTTTTGGCGTGTTGTCCAGTAGGTGCTGCAGATCCTCACAGAACTGCTCTACTTCAACTTCTTCAGCATCTGTGGTTGGGGTGTATATTTGGATCACTGTGATGTTAGATGGCTTGCCCTGAATTCGAATTGAGATCATTCTATCGTTTTTTGGATTGCATCCAAGCACTGCTTTAGCCACTTTACGATTAATTATGAAGGCTACTCCATTTCTTCTGTGGTCCTCTTGTCCACAGTAGTAGATGTGGTGGTCATTTGATGTGAAGTGGCCCATTCCAGTCCATTTCAGTTCACTGACGCCCAAAATGTCTATCTTTAATCTTGACATTTCACCAATAACCACATCCAATTTGCCCTGGCTCATAGATCTTACATTCCAGGTTCCAATGGTGTGTTGATCCTTAGAACATCGGATTCGCCATTCACCACCAGCACCGTCGGCCGCTAGCCGTCCTTTCGGCTTTGAGCTAGCTGCGTCATCACGTCTGGGGCTAGTTGAACTCATCCTCTGTTCCTCCCCAGTAGCATTTTGACCATCTTCCGACCTGGGGGTCTCATCTTCCGATGGTATACCGACATATCTCTGGTTGTACTGATCCATTTAGTTTTCACGGCAAGAATACTGGGGTGGGTTGCCATTACCTTCCCCAGGGATCACATTTAGTCTGACCTCTCTGTCATGACCTTCCCGTCTTGGGTTGCCCTTCACGGTTTAGCTCATGGCATCATTGAGGTGCTCAAGCTCCAGCACCACGACAAGGTAATGATCCTTTGCTGAAGATATATTACTATATCCACATGAAAATAAAAGATGTTTCCTTAACATCTGTACTGGGAGGTTGCAATTAACACTATATGAAATTATGGAGTTATGGAAAATTTACAAATCATGTATGTCTAAATTCTACAGCAATCCTATATTTATATTCCTGGTACTAAATCTAATTGGGACTTTCTGTATTTCTGAGAAGATATGTCAAAGATTTAAGTGTTTAAACTGTAATTCTGTTCCAAGTTATCTGAGACTAAGCCTTACTCATTTTTAAAGGGGCTTCTTAGCAGACATTTAAGGACTGTTTTGTAATTAGTAACTTTAATAGGTTTACAGTCTGAGTCTCCAAGCTTCATTGTAGCAAATCCATTAATTTCTAGCAAGTTACACCAAAACAAAAACCTGTAAATAGCTCTGAGTGAGTCTGTAGGATGCCCTAGACAACCTCACAGATCTTTGACTTTAATGCAAAGAAAATTAAATCAGTCATATACCTTGCTGAGACACAAGTTAGTGATAATTCCCTTGTTTATTCCATTCATTTCAATAGGGCTAAGTGCAACTATGCTTCTTTGAAGAGATCTATTTATACTTTTAACTGACATATGATCAAAGACCAGGAAGGACTGAAAAACTGCTGGGCTGAACACTTTTCTAACTGGCTCAATAGGCCGTTCACAGTTGATCCTGATGTCTTACAGTAGATTCCTCATCTTCCAGTCTCTGATGCCCTGAACCTCCCTCCCTGTACTGATGAGATCAAGAAAGTGATCTTTCAGATTAACTCAAATAAAGTGATGGGGCAGGATGGCATTCCAGCTGAGATCTACAAAGCACTAGACCCAAATGCATTAGAGGCATTCCAAGACATCTTGGAAGACATCTGGTTCACAGAGGAGATGTGTGACGTCTTCATGGCTCTCTATAAAAATAAGGGAAGCAAGTCAGACTGCAGAAACTATAGCAGTATCTCACTGCTATCCATCACAGGCCAGATTTTTGAAAAGATTTGTCACTGTCTCGGAAAGGAACCTTCCAGAGGCAGGCTCACAACTAAGGTCTGTGAGGGCAAACATAGATTCTGTGCCCATTTTGGTGCCCCCAGTGCTCATTTTGGTGCCCCCCAATGTGACACCTGGGGAACATGCTCCTCTTGCCCCCCCCCCCCAGTTGCAGCCCTGTCCATAGGTGCAATGTGGCTTTTGGACAGAATGAAGTACAGCAGACATGATATTTGCTGTCAGACAAGTCCAGGAAAAGTGCATCGAGCAGAACAAATCTCTTTACTTTGTCTTAATTGACCTGACAAAGGCATTTGACATTGTAAACAGGGAGGCCCTCTGGATCATCTTGAGACATTATGGATGCCCGAGAAAATTGGTGAAGCTGATTCAGCTACTCCACGATGGAATGACAGGACAGGTCTTTTACAATGGTGATACATCAGCTGCATTTGCCATTTCCAATGGGGTGAAGCAAGGTTGTGTGCTAGCCCCAATCCTGCTCAATCTGTTCTTCACTTGCATGTTGTCACCTGCTGTCCAGGATCTGAAGGAGGCAGTGTACTTCAGGTACTGATTGGATGGCTCTCTCTTTGATCTTCGCTGCTTAAACATTGGGATGAAGTACCTCCATCCAGTTATTCAAGAAACTCTCTTTGCTGATGACTCCGTGCTCCTGGCACACAAAGACAGTGATCTACAGTTGATGCTGAACAAATGCTTAGATGCTGCTATGCTCTTCAGCCTGACTATCAGTCTGAATAAGACTGAAGTACTTTTCCAGCCCACACCAAATACCAACCCCATAGAAGCAAAAATCACTGTTGATGACACCCAACTGACAAATGTAAACAGCTTCAAATACCTGGCAGCATAATTGTGAGTGATGGGTCTTTAGACAAAGCAATTGACTCCAGGATCAGCAAGGCCAGCCTGGCTCTGGAGCTGCTGCATACTAGAGTGGTCAATCAACACAATGTTCATATCTCCACAAAGAAGAAAATCTACAGAGCAGTTATCCCTTCTCTCCTATATGGATGTGAGTCCTGGACCAACGATACATTAAACAATTGGAGAAATTTCACAAGCACGCTCTCCACTCCATCTTTGGCATTCATTGGCAAGACCATGTCTCCAACCTGGAGGTCTTGGATTGCGCGCAATCCACCAGCATTGAGTCCCTCATTATTAGAACCCATATGCCGTGGGTGGGACACGTCATCAGAATGGACAACCAACATATGCCTTACCAGCACTACAAAGACATTGTGAAGGAAACCCTATGCCACTGTGACATCCAGCCAAGGGAACTAGAAGTTGTGGCTACCGATAGGACCTGCTGGTGAGCCCTGTGCTATGAAGCCTCCACCAGCTTTGAAGACAGGCACCACCAAAAACTGAAAGAAAACCACCAGCGGCATCACAGAATAACACCCACAGTTTTTACAACAATGGACTTCCAGTGCCACTATTGTGCTAGACTCTGAGCTTCCAGACTGGGACTGCAGAGCCACCTCTATGCCCACAGATGAACTGCACAACAACTTGTCTTCTTCAAACCAGAAAGACTACCTATATGTGAAATGTTTTACCTGCACCCATATATCATATATTTATTCAGCACAGATGCTTTTGCAACTTATATACTATATAGTAATATACCACAAGGATTCAAGATTGGCTCTCTGTTCTGGCCATGCAGAAACACAGTAGTCAGTAGCCTTGGCCACATAAATTAGGGCTATTGTACGAGGACTGCAAAAATCTGGGCAATTATTGTGGACAACCACATTTATTTATTTGAATTTATTAGAGTTTTGTGGGTCTTTCTACTGCCATCTAGCAGTCAGCCAGATTTATGCAATCCAGATACAATATCTCTATGGATGAAACTGCCTTGGAACAAGATCACTTATAGAAGGAGTTAATTCTTCTGCTTTTAAGAGCAGAATAAGTAGAAACTTGGGAAATGAATTTCTTTTCTCCTTGCACATGTCCATATAAGAAAGAAGGAACTACTGAATTTCTGCTTCTCCCACAGCTGCTAAAAGCAGAGGAGTTCATAGCAGAAAATAGCTGGCAACCTAGTTGAGTAATTAAAAAAGATTTCAGTGATGGTTTTACTACTGCTGAAGGAATTAAACAGCTGCATAAAATACGTGGATATGTAAGACATGCAGCGTTTAAATTTCTGGTGGATTATGGAAGGGAAAATAAAGAGAATTTTCTAAGATTGACCTAAGCAGGATATGTTACCTTCTCTCTTCTCCTGTTGTTGCTTATAAAAATATAGGTGTACAAACACAAAGCGAGAATAAATGAATGCTGACTAAAATCTAGTATCTCCAAAGAGTGAAGGCTTATATAAGATGAAGGTAACAGTTACACTGTTTGTTGGAGAACAAGTAAACTAAAGCAAGTTTTACAATATGTGAAAAGGATGACCTATAAATGACTGCAAGAAAGACTGTGTCCCATTTTGACTATCACAGGTTCAGAGCAGAGTGGCTTACTTTCTTCTTTCAGTTTTTTCCCCCTGTTAAAACAGTATGTAGCTGTATGATATACCTTTCCCTTTATCACCCACAGGAAATGTGCCACAGTTGAATCTTGCCCGCTAGAGAAGGTTGCAAGAAAACAGTGCATCCTTTGGTTTCAACCTCAAACTCTGGTCAAGCTCTTTTTGAAAGATGAATATTTTCCCGTAAACTCAGTTTACTTTCTAAGTAAAAACTTCTAATTCATAACTGTCAGTGTCACAATCAATTCTCCTCCTACAGTCTGCATTTCTGCAATGGGGGTTACAACAGTATGTTGCAGTTTGGAGTGATTCTGTTCACTGTTTCAGCCCATCAGCCAGTCTTTTTTCAGGATTTTCCATTTTGTGACTTGCCCAATTTTCTGTCTCCCTCTCCCTCAACAAATGCTCAATATTCTATCGTCAGTAAACATGCTCAGTTGTTGTTATGACTGATTCTAAGTTCCATTGCACCTTGCATCCTTTTTCCTAAATAGTTTTTGTATTTTTGCATATCTGTGGGTTCCAATTGCACCTGTAAGTCAGCACTCATGCCTGCTATTTTTCATTTTCAAATGAGATTCAGTAATAATAACATTTCAGTGTCCCTATCCAGAAATCCAGAGAGCCATTCATGCTGTCTTCTAGGCCACTCCAGTTAAATTCCGTGCTTCAATTTTCATTTTCTTTTTCCCATCAGTCAGCACTAGTCTACATGGCCCATACAGTTATCATTAAGCTGGTCTGGGGATTATTCCTTTCCATTAGTTCCGTCTTTCCCCTTTAGATATATATATATACTTCTGCAAATTCTGCCAAGTTTGCAGGTATATATGAGGATGCACACTCAGATACCGTAGTACATTCACTATTAATATATAGGGTGATTCAAAAACCCAATCAAATAGAATTCTTTAAGTGAATAAAATTACTTTAAATGTAAGTTTCTCCAGACTAGATTGTTGATTGCAGTCCAGATGTCCTATTTCAGACGAGTGTATTTGCTTCTGTTTTGTTTTTGTTTTTCAAGCTAATGCAGATTTAATCAAACTGGAAATAAACTAATTTGCTTCACTGTTGGTGTTTAAAGAACCTAAATGCCTAAATTTATTGCCTGTGTAAGAAACCACAAACACTGAAAAAAGACTTTCAAATGCATAAGGATCAAACACTACTCTTATTTTTTACATAAATTATTATGTACTGCAAGTGACATCTACTGGAGAAAACAGAACTTAAAGCCTACAGTCTGAACTCTTTGCTACTACAGTCTAGATTCAAGACCTTTAACAAGTATAACAAAAGACATAAAACATTCTTGGGTTTATCCCCATAGAAATGAAACTATGCTGAGTCCTCTTTAAAAAGCAGACTTGATTATGAAAATCATTCCTTTCATAATATAAGACATTCCTCTGGTTGGAGAAGAGACTATAGTTGTCATTCCAGAATTATTCTGGGTTTATAACACAAAGCCTTTACAAATGCACTCATATTAGCTGCCTGAATGCTCTTCAGATTCATTCTCACTCTCATGCAATTATTAAGGTATCTTTTGAAGAACTGTATGAGAGGAAAAGTGGTGAAATTTGCAAGGCATTGCTGAAAAGGCCAAAGTGAAATTTGTTTGAAAGTGCAGGGTTTTTTTTAAATACAGAGAACTCTTACCAGGGAAGCTTAGAAATTAAACGATACTGTGAAGGTGTTTAAGGACAAAATAGCTGCATTTTATTAAAGTAGTAAAAATAGTCAATCTTTCCTTACATTGATGAATCACTGAATCATAGAATTCTTTTCTATACGGTATAAATCCTTCTGTCTAGAAAGCTTTTAAAACCAAGTCTAATATGTTCCTCATATTAGCAACAGCTAGATAGCTGCTGGATAGTGCTGAGGAGAGGCAATAGTTCAGGTGACACTGGAAAATGTAATTAGACAGTACCAGAAGCCAAATTTAGGTTGCAGGTTATAAAATTAAGTCCAAGGCTGCCTACTTAGTGCATTCTCCAGCTAATATTTAATATCACAAAATGTAGTGATGGTCACTAATTTGGATGGCTTTCAAAGGGGTTTACATAAATTTATGGGGGGTGGTTGGGTAGGTCTATTAAGGATGATTAATCTAAAAAACTCAATGTTACCTTGCAATTAGGGACAAGATGCCTCCAAATACTAGTAGCAAGATTCTCTTACTATAGCCAATATTAATAAGAGTAGTTTTAGTCTTAATGTGGAGTTGATTACTTGGTCTGATCTACCCCTTGGGGCTGACATCAATCTTGCAAGCCTGATTATGGTTTACCTCCTCCCCCTTTATCCTAATGTGAATTAGGGAGGTTTCTGTCAGAAGTTTTTCGCATTCCTCCTTAATTGTTCAGATGAGCAATGTTTCCTTCCTTGTTGCTTTGGTAATAGATCTCCCCTCTCTCCATCAAGGCCATCCTCTTTACTTTCTACAGTTGGTTTGTTTTCTTGGCTATCCATGGCATTCTTAGGAGTCCTTTCCAACACCAACGTTCAAAAGCATCAATACTCCTATTATCCTACTTCTTCAATTCCAAGTTTCACTTCCATAAAGTGGTACACAGAAAACCATTACCTGCACATTTATGATCTTTGTAGATATAGACACATCCTGACATTTGAATATCTTTTCCAAGACCTTCTTTGCTACACTACCAAGTGCTAGCCTGCAGCATATTTCTTGACTGGTGGGTCCTTCACTGTTCATAGTTGATCCTAAAAGCCGACTGGGAAGATCAGACTGGAAAATCAACTCTATAGGAAGACTATAACTATACTTTATTTAGAGAGGCTATAATAACAGAATTTGATGGTCTACGACCATAATAAAGATTTGATTGATTGGAAATCTGATTGTGCCTCCCCTCCCCTCCTTCTTATACCCCAGTGAATCAGGGAGGCATTTATCTGAGCCCATTTCTTGGTTATGTTGAATGTTTAATTGTAGCTTTATAATTTTTTTATGGCTGCTATGGGTTTTATAATTTTTGTATATTTTAAAATCATTTTTAATATTGTTAGCCACCCAGAGTCATGCATTTGAGATTGGCAGCCATATAAAACTACGAAATGAATAAATAAATTCCTGTTAATGGTAAGGATTGTATTGGCTGGCACATTTTGGCCAGCATGCCCACAAGAACAATTAATTGATGCTTTTGAATTTTACCCCAAGCCCATGCTATTTTATGCAAGCTAAAATATTTAATCTAGAGACTAATTTGAAACCAACATATTGTTACCTGCATCCCACCAGCTAAGGGGTATATCCATGTATTGACACATACAGACATTTTTTTTTCTGAGCTTTACATAATGTTGCTTTCCTGAAAGGGAATAGTCTGATAGGTATTTATGTGAATTTCAAAAGGTGCCTGTATTTCATTTTGCATTTTTATATTGAAATGCCAATTAAAATAGTTTTATTTTTTCATCTTTAATGAGGTTTATGGTTACAGCCTATCTATGAACTGCTCAGCTTCAGAAAGTAGGTTTTACAAGCAAAATATTCCAGGTTCAGTTTGCAGCATCTCCAGATGGAACTGATTAAAACCTTGAGGAGCTGCTACCCATCAATGTAGACAACACTGAGCTAGATGGACTGATAGCTTAGTTGAGAATAAGCAAGGTTCCTATATTTTTATATTTTATGTTCATGTGTATTTAGAAATGCCATATTACAGAAGTGTTTGAAAAATCCCTAATTGTCAATAGAACAATTTATTTATTTATGTATTTATTACTCAAATTTAGCCACCGCCCATCTCCCCCAGAAGAGGGACTCTGGGTGGTTTAAATAAAATCCCACACAAAACATAAAACATTAAAAGCAGATAAAACAATTATGATAAAACACAATAAATAAATAAAATCCAAGAGAGATGTAAAATCCAGGCTGGTGGGAGGGACTCTAGGGACTCAATTGCTATAGATATGACCCATGTCTTTTCTTCAAGGAGCTCAGAATGGGACACATGATGAGTTTTCTTCCTTTCAGCATATTCATTTTGATTATGATAATCTGATTAGCCCCAAGTTGTTCAGTGGCCATTATTTATATATTACATATGTATGTGACAGTCACTGAGTCTTCTTAGTTATAGGTGAGTGCCAGACACTATTTTAATATATAAAAACTTCAAGAGACATTGTTGAATAATTTGTTTGTTTAGTGGATTTATATGGCTGCCCATCTCATACACATGACTCTGGGTGGCTTACAATATTAAAATGAAAACATGTACAAAAATATAAAATCCATAGCAGCCACAAAGCCACACTTCAACATTCAACATAACCAGCCTACAGGGCCCTCAGGCTTGGGCACAGAGCCACATCTTCAGGGTCTTATGGGAGGCCAACAGGGATGGGGCCAATCTGACCTTTGGAAGTATTGCGTTCCAGAGGACAGGTGCCACAACAGAAAAGGCTCTCCTCCTGGGCCCTTTGCAGACATCTAATGACATTTAATAAGATATCAGTATTTCCTGTCATCTCATCTGTTTTTGAACATCCATAAAATTTAAACTGTCAGCATTCTGTGCCAATATTTCCCAAATATTGGACACAGGGTAATACAGCATCCCTCAGCCAGGTGACACCCAGATGTGCTGGAGAAGGAATAATAAGAATTGCAATGCAACAAGTTTGGGTGACACCAGGTCGAGTAAGCTGCTGATTACTAACTTGACAATATGACAATATGAGTTGTCAGCATGGTTTTGTGATGCTGCAATTTGATTTATCACATATCACATATTGATTTTTGTTTCAGTATCCATACCAGAGTGATGGTGCTAGACTGCTTTTTTCATCACAGTTCTTATGTTACACCATTCTGTACTAGTATATGTGAGGATGCCCATGCCCATGTCCATGTCCATTCATCTGTCATGTGTTTCTTAATCTCTAGTGGCTGCTGTGAACCAGATATTCTACCTAAAGGGCACAATTTGTTTTCTGCCTAGCAAAGGTTTTGTTTCACCTATAAGTAGACCAACAGTTTTATTTTGAACAGGACACATTCTGTTGGAAACTCCTGGGTCAGTTCAGTTTCAGGTATCTACTCAGGATATAAATCTACACTCCAAATTAGCTGACCCACTTTATGATATCAGCTGCCAGAATCCAGAAGAAATTGCTTTTGCCTTCTGTTATGTACACACCCAAGCATCTCTAATTATATTGTGCCTGTGCATTGAATTAAAAACCACAACAACCAACCAATCTGCTTTGGGATTCAATCTTGGCTGAAAATTGGGTTATAAATAATAACAAACAAATAAGTAGAGCCCATCACATGCATTGTGAATTAAGTTCCTTAGTATTCCTATTCAGAATTCTATCACCCCATGCATTTAGAATTAGTATTGCAAGAGGAGAATGAAAATAAGTCAATTGGACCCACCCTTCTAGTGCTTTCCCACTGCCTATCCTCACAGCCCTCCATGCATTGAAGAGGCAACATCCACAGGGAGCTTTACATGGATAAACTTCCAACATAATCTCAAACATTGATTTTAGAGGGTTCTAAATTCCATAGACAAACTACACAACTAGCAAAAACTCTTACTTTTGTCATTGATCTCACTGCTAGTCAGTGTAGATCACCATCTGTTATCGTCTTCAAATTCTAATGGTGTAGGAGAACTTAGTATCATATACTGCTCCATATAGTGTAGCTCAGACATATAACTACTCTATTATTTTATAAATATTCCGTACAACCATAATAATTTTCTTTAAAACCTATGTGAAATACCTAATGGAGAAAATATACTACAAAGTGTCTAGCATTATTTATAATGCTAACATTTGTATCTACCATCTGAAATTTGGCTCAATAATTATTGCAAAGATGTAGTGATGACTACAAGAATAGAGAGTTTTTTAAAAAAAGAAACAGCTAAATAATGCACAATATGTTTACATGTTTACCCATCAAGTGCAGTATACCTGTTCCAATGCTGTGAAACTGTTCAAATACACACAGAACTTGGAACAGATTAGAAAGAATGTTTTCTGGAAAAAAAACAAAATAGGCACAAAGATTGAGAGAACGGTATATGAAACTGTGGGACTCTTGACATTCTCAGAAAACTGGTATGAACCACTCAGATGAGCCAGGCATCATACACAAAGAAGAAATGTGAAGACAATAAATTGTTTAGAGTTGGAATAATACATATACTTTTTTCTCTTTATGAAGCTGATTGATTGATTGATTGATTGATTAGGTGCTGTCAAGTTGCTGTCAACTTGTACAACCACATAGATAGACTTTCTCCAGGATGGGAAGTCTGTCCTCAGCCTGGCCTTTTAGGTCTCTCAGTGGTGTGTTCATTGCTATTATGAATGCCACATCTCTGGTGTTACAATTTCCGTCTTCTTGTACCAATACTATGGTCACTTTGATTTCTGTGTGCTCCATCTGGTGATGTTCATGTATATAGGCACTGTTTTGGTTGTTTTAAGATTGTGTTAACAATTAAGAAACTGTTTAAATGTTGGAATTAGAAATATATCAGAATGATGAATAATCCCTTTTCTTTATGAAATAGTGCTTTCATATTGTTTTTATACCTGTTTTGATTGCTTATGAAATATTTTAGGGATTGATTTTAGGAATATGTGTGTTCCAAACCACTTTTATCTCCCACCCCACCCTTTTCAAGTTATTCATGCTTGAAGCTGATTGGAAGCAATGGCAATACCACACAAATAAGTCAAGCATGAAGACTTTTTTTTCAGGATTGATGTCAGGAATGGCCCAACTAAGAGGACATAATAATGATTCAGATCAAGATAGATAATTTAAGTCCTCTTCAAAGTTTTTTTGTGTGTGTGCCTTCTAGTCATTTTTGACTCTTGGAGACTGCTTGGACTAGTGCTT
Organism: Candoia aspera; assembly: GCF_035149785.1. NCBI lineage: Eukaryota > Metazoa > Chordata > Lepidosauria > Squamata > Candoiidae > Candoia > Candoia aspera. The sequence goes on along the minus strand of NC_086153.1, from coordinate 284,686,599 downwards.
GCAATTTTTTTGGCAATATTTCAGGAGCGGTTTGCCATTGCCTTCTTCCTAAGGCTGAGTGACTGGCCCAAAGTCACCCAGCTGGCCTTGTGCCTAAGGTGGGACTAGAACTCATGGTCTCCCAGTTTCTAGTCTCTGGTGCCTTAACCACTACACCATACTGGCTCTCTTGGAAATATCTGTTGGTGCTAAAAAACTTTCCTTCTTTTAGCATCAGGCACACACGTTACGTGGTGAAGTATTCTGATAAAAAGTCATTTATCAGGTAGCATGGAAATAAGATGGGAGATTGGCTGCTCATTCCTTTGGATCCAGTCAGTTGAGTTAAGAGCTCAGTAATGTTCTCATTGTCTACAAAAAGTTGATGAATAATAGTAATCCAAACAAATCCCCTGGAACCCACATAGCAAATTCACAAACAGTAGAACATGAGAGAATGATAATATAAGCTGGAGTACTTCTGTGAACAAAAGCATTCCTTACATTTGTAGAAGCAGTGCTAGGCCAGAAGAAAATCCTACTGAAGGAAATTGGGCTTAAGGGCTTTTCATTTAGACCCTTTTTCTTTGCAGACTCCACCAACATCTCCCATTCTATTGCAGTTTCTTGTAACTGTCAGTGTGAACTGCCCAGAGTCCGAGGATGGGCGGTGATAAAAATATGATAAATAAATAAATAAGTAAATAAACAAACTGTCAGGAAGCATACAGAAACTGCAGGGGGTAAGAAGTAATTTGTGAGTAGTCCCTCTGTTATGAGTACAGATGGTGAGCAGGAGGGGGCCCCTATCCAGGGGGGAAAACACGTACGTAGTTTAGAGGCTTTGAACTGTCATTCTAAGAAACCCAGAACAGACCCGCCTTGAGTTTTGGGGTTTATATGTCTGGGTTTTCCCACGTTCCTTCAGTTTGGTAGGATTTTCTGTCTACTATAGCAGTTTACTAAGCACTAGAGACATTCTCCTCATCTCAGCGTGGTCTTTGCTTAAGCCAGGACACCCTCCTTTGGAACAGCACTCTGGGAAATCTGGACCCAGACTTAAATCCTTGGCTTTTTTCTATAAAATAAGCTCTGTTTCACTGCAAAGTCAAGATTCCAAAAGATAATATTTATTCTGCAATGCTACATTTGAAATCTACTGTTAACAAAGACCATGTTAAATCATAAAATAATATTGTTTTAAAAAATTATAAACAAAAATATTATATCAAGGAAATTTTTTACAAGTCTAAAGGCACTTATTTAGAAAAGTATAACAACTGCACATTATTTTAAGTGTAACAGTTTTTGCATACAAAACTATCAATAATAAACTTTTTTTTTTAATCCATTCAATCATGTCTGATTCTCAGAGACTGCCTGGACAGGTCACTTTCTTGGCAAGGTTTTTTGGAAGTGGTTTGCCATTGCCTTCTTCCTAAACATTTATTAATTGCTGTCAAATTAGAATAATATTTCCACTAATCTTCCTTGTTATATAAATAATGGAATATTCAATTTAGCTATAGTCCTAAAAACTGCTCTGTTATAACATATCATAAGATTTACAGTCTAGAATTTTGCTTCCCATCTCCAAAATGGTATCTAGCCAAATGATTTTCCATTTTTATGGGAAGATCCTGCTCCCTAATATCTACAGCCATTTGAACAATAAACCAATCACTTGACCAATCATTCAGTCAATCAGTCTAAAAGCTAGGTTTATGTATGTACTAATCTGGAGAATATTTTACGATAATTCTGCTTGCCGATATCTGCAAGGAATATCTTATGACCAGCTAGTGTGATTTCCTAGTGACATCTGACTGATGTGAATTGATCCAAGGAAAATTCTACACTAATCTGTTTGAAATTAATGAACCACAGTTGCAGCTAATGTCCATTTATTTCATAAGGATAAGTACAAGTAAGATCTTTTGCACTTTCTTAAACAAAACTCTATTACGCAGTGGGATTTACTTCTAAATATATATATGTAGAGATGGGATATATCAGCTCCAGCCACTTTTTGCACCCCTCTCAGAACTTTCTGAGAATGTACTGCTGAATTATGGTGGTCCAATTTTTTGTTTGACTAATCCAACAACAAAAATAAGACTGTAAAGCTTTTGATGGGTTGTATTAATGTATTTTAAAACCAACCAATGAAGAAATAAGGGAGAAAGGGCCTGCAGATTCTGTCTGTACCTTTTCTAGTAATTTCCTGCATCTTTGCCATGCCCCTGACACTCTAGAGTATGGGTCCTAAACTCTTCAGCTCATTAACCCCTTCATGAAGTTTCAGATTGTTCATTGACCCTCAAGCATTTATTATATGAAAATAATTTAATAAATGCTGTTTTAACCAATATTACTACTATTATTAACAACAACAATAACAATGATGGATAGTCCCATCAGCTCTTTGGTGGTTGATATTGACTGCTTTGGGAAATCCTGCTCTAGAGGATCCCTCCAAAAATGGGGGAAAAAAATGGCTCCCAGTTATAAAGGGGTTGTCTGCCCTTGGATTATATCATTCTATAGAGTAACATTCTAGAACCCATTGAATTTTAGGGAAGAGATTTAAAATTAGGGAAGAAAGATGTGCTGGCAAAGAATGTTCATTCAGTGAATTTAATTTTTGCCATAAGACAAAATAGGACATGCAAAGGACTTTCAAAACTCAGTGCAACTCAGGGGCTTTATATACCTCTTGTTTTGCATTCCAACAGCTTACATTGAGATTAAATTTTCTGGCAGTTATTTAAAAAGAAACCCCAAAGGTCAGTCCAAAATTGATACTAGTGATCTGTGTGAATGCAGGCATGGAATATATTCGAATGACTGAATGTTACTACTGGTTGTATCTCTTTGTGGTAGACTATTATTCTTTCAGGCTTAAACTACTCAGGGAAATGGAAACAAGGAAAGCATCCCGTGGCATCTAATTGACTGTTTGCTGAAAGATTTCTGTTACAGAAGAGGCAAAATTGGATCTGAATGTAAGATATGTTGAAGTGTATAAATAGAAAAAATAGTCATAAAAAGTAAAAAATAATAATCTGAAATACAGTAATAAGTAAAATTTCAGATACCTTTGGGAATTTTTCATGCAATTCTTCCAAGATGTTCATGTGCTAAACATCTTAACTGCTAAAGCTGACTTTGATAGAATGGGACAAATATGACATATTAATTTTTAGATGTTATTTTTCCCCATCCAATTTATGGAGATTTTTTTAGAAAAAAAGTTTGGTAAACTCTTAAAAAATATCTGAATATTTGCCTTAGCTAAACTAAATTGGCAGAATTATTCCCAGCTATAAAAGAGGGGAAAAAAGGTGGCAACCTACCAGAAGCAAGGTGGATGGACTTAGTTACAATAGCAATTGGTGCACCACTGGAAGACCCAATCTGGTCTAGTGGTTAAGGTTCTAGGCTAGAAACCAGGAGTCTGAGAGTTCTAGTGCTGCCTTAGGCATGAAAGCCGGCTGGGTGACCTTGAGCCAGTCACTCTGTCTCAGCCCAACTCGGTGCAATGTAGACTAGCCTCCTTGTGGTGCACCCGGGCAATGTGACTTGTCACGGCTAAATAGTCTACACATCTGGCTGCTGGACCTCACAAGGATCTCCCAGCAAGAAAAGCAGCATGAACACCAAACTGCTATGCCATACGATTAAAAAAAAAACCCAAAGAAAGAAGTTAGGGACAAATCTTCATGGTGGAAATCTATGTATCTACACTGACTTGATATCAATCAATCAATCAACCAACCAACCAACCAACCAACCAACCCACCAGTAACAATAGACAGTAGTTTAAGCCTGGATTTTCAAGAGCTAAATGCTCTGCATTTTCTGCTTGGATGGACAAATATTTCAATTTTACATTCTTTTTTTTAAAGTTCTTTCCATTGCATTTAAGAAGAAATGTACATATTTGGGTAAGGAACAGTAACAGTAATGTTTATTTGACATTTGGATAAGTGTTTTTACACCCCCCCCAAGAATTAAATGATAATATAAAATAAACCCACTTACTCTTCATCCTAGATTATTGCTCAGAAATTAAGATCAGAAGTAGATATTGCCATGGGATATCTGGACATTCTTGAGTGGGCTTGCTCATGATGGAGTTGGTGTGAGATATAGAACTAATATGGTCATGCTATTCTGGACTACATTTGGAGGCTTACGGCGCTTAATACTTTTCCCACAAAAACTAACTATAAAAATAAACCACATAGAAATATGGAATTTTAGATAGAAGCCTAGGAAGAAACCATCTTGTTTTAACAGGGAGGAATTTTGGAAAAGAAAGAATATTCAGCTACTGTATGTGAACCTGGCAGTTTTAAATAGTAGAGCCCAGATGTAAAATTGTACTTTCAATAAAAAAGTTTGCCACTTGACCTCATCTTGCAATAGTGCTGGACTGGTGTTCAACAAATGAATTAGGCAATCACTCCCCAGGCTGAAAAATAATGGACTGTGATAGTAGCCCTAGATCTTGTGTTTCTAAAATCTTGGGCCAAACATACAGGTGCAGAATAGAGTCTGTACTGAGATTAATTATGTTGGTGATGGCTTCAGAGACCCTTCTCAGGCTTTCTGAAATTGATCTTAGTTTTAATAGAACAGCATTAAGCACTGCCATTTTAGCTGTACATTTTATTGAGCTGAAGTGATGGGTGGTTATACCAATGCACTGAAACTGTATATATGTATGCATAAAAGCTGTCTCACAGGAATTTATTCCATTTACTTGATGAAGTGGACATGATCTATGTATGTTAACAAAATTGCTTAGTTTTTGAGGTACACAAAACTCTCCTTCTTACTCTTTTTGCATTTCGTTTAACACAGCTCCCTCTCCGGAAGCTCTATTAATCCCGTATGCCCCAGACAAATGCAGAGAGACCACTTATGTCAGCAAGAGTATTCATACACGTTGTAAATGAATAGCATCACTACAAGCATGATTGCATTCTCTGTGCAAGGAAAAAAGGGCATGCAAACATGATGCTTAAAATCAGATATGGAAATTTGCAAACTTGTATTTAATTAGCACTAGTGCTGAACTCACTGGGAGGTGGCAAATGAATATACTTCAATCTGTTTTTAGAAGGATGAAAAGATCTCCCTCCCTTCTTGCCAATACATAGTAAAAAGCAATTGGCCTGGTCAGGAATTTATAATTAAAATATTAAAATTTATTAGCCAGTTTTGCTAATACATTGATTGTTTCAGCTCAAAACCATGCTATATTATGCACATATTGGATGTGGATGTTGGATGTGGATCCTAAAGTTATTGGTGAAAATAATGAAATAATTTGTTAAAAGATAAGAAACCCACATTCCCTTTCAATAGACATTTGCCTCTCAGAAAAGTTGGAATTCCTAGACAGAAGTATTAGAATATCATTATAGTGGGTTGAACATTCAATCCAATCAATATCTCCATACATCCTATCTTCAATTAAAGTATTATGCCCGTAACTTCAGTGACAAGATGAGTGTTCAAAGGCCTCTACTGGGAATTGAAGCAGTAATTATGTATTCATCAGGCTCAAGAGGTATGAGCACCAGTTTTAATACAAAGCTCATTAAAATAGATTTGGAAGATAAATGCAAATATTCAAAGAGGTGGGAAGAATCCCTGGGTAGGTAGATTCAAACAAGGACTTATAATTTAGCACAGGAAAAAAAATCTGTGCTATATTGACTCACTGATCCACCTGACATGGATCTACAGTGAGGACACTGGGATGTCATTCAGAATAGAGAAGTGTGGCTGGATAGTAGTAAAGAGAGGGAAGATAGTCAAGACTTATGGGGTGGAACTACCAGCAGGCCACATAGCAGACATACAGACCAGCTACAAGTACCCTGGTATCCCACAGAGACATAGGACCCACGATGAGGAGGCAAGGAAGATAGCAACATCCAAGTACCACCAAAGGATAAGACAGGTCCTAAACAGCCAGCTCAGTGGGAAGAACAAGATCCATGCCATCAACATGCATGCCCTGCCAGTCATCAGATACCCTTCTGGTTTAGTGAGCTGGCCAAAGGAGGACATGGAGGCTGCCTATGTGGAGACCCAGAAGTTCCTCATAATGTAGGGAGGTTTCCACCCCAAGTCCAACACCCAGAGACTGTATACCAGCTGGAAAGAGGGCAGGTGGAGTCTGGTGAGTGTCAAAGCCATTGTCCTGAATGAAACCCAGAGCATCCAGGAGTACATCAGTAAGATGGCACCCAAAGATAAGCTGCTGAGGGAATGCCTGTGGCAGCAGCAGACATAGGAGGAAGATCAAACAGAGGAAGTACCATGGCAAGAGAAGACCATTCATGGGACGAACCTTTGACAGATAGCTGAGGTGGCTGACCTTGGGAAATACAACCAGTGGCTGGAACGGGCTGGACTAAAGGACAGCACTGAGGCACTTATCATAGCAGCACAAGAACAGGCACTAAGCACCAGATCCAGAGAAGCAGGGGTCTACCACACTAGACAGGACCCAAGCAGACTGTTCAGAGAGGCCTCAGAGACAGTCCAACACATAGTGGCAGGCTGTAAGATGCAGGCAGGAACAGCATACACTGAACGGCACAACCAAGTAGCTGGCATTGTGTACAGGAACATCTGCACAGTGTATGGGCTAGACCCGCCCAAGTCCAGATGGTAGATTCTACAGAAGATCATGAAGAATGACAGGGCTAAGATCCTATGGGACTTCCAGATCCAGATGGACAGGCAGGTACTAGCCAATCAACCAGACATTGTGGTAGTAGACAAGGACCAGAAGACAGCAGTGCTGATAGATGTAGCGGTGCTGAGTGACAGCAACATCAGGAAGGAGTATGAGAAGCTGGAGAAGTACCAGGGCCTGAAGGAGAAAGCTCTTATTTTTCTCCATGTGAGTATCAGCATCTCACAAATAATTTGTACAACAATATTCAATATGCTCAATGAACACAAAAAGTGATATCTGAAGTATGCATTTTTCATAGCCTGCTGTATGTCTCTTATTCAGGCCTGATGCTCTTCTCAGGTCTTATGCAGGATGCTATGCCATGAATGGTGTAGGAATAAAGTTCAATTAGCTTAGCTGACTATTTTTTTTTTAACAAAGTATGGGAACAAGGGTACCATGGTGTCCTTTAATCTCAAGGAGCATAATGCTTTTGGTTGGCCTTCAGTACTTAATGGCAAGTATAATTAGCCACACTTGTGAGCCAATGCAGCTATACATTCTTGGGCTTCACTGCAAGTGAAGTTGAAGATTAAGAAGCAAAATGTGGCCCTTTATAGAAAATGAATGTTTGGAGATTTGTTTGAAGAGATAGATTCAGGCATAAAGTATAGCGAGGGAGAATGGATAGGCCTGACCATAAAAATGGGATTTGGGGATAATTTCAGAAGCACAAAAGTTATTAGTATTTCTAATATTAATTTTATATCCATAAAATTAATTTCCTTAATAGTCTGGCTACAAGGAGCAGAAAGATATCAATAATGTTAATAATATTAATATATTAGTATGTGGGACAAGATCAGTTAGAGACAATGAAAGGTTAGGATAAAAATAGTAAAATGATAATAGTGACAGTAAAAATAGTAAAATGTCTTGGCAACTAACAACAACAACAACATGACAGAGTATCTCGTATAACAGTTTAACCTGCCCTTTAATGAATTTCCAAGGTAAATTATACAATCATAACTAGTGTGAATATTTAGGATAGATTATTACTTGATGAAATAAATCCAGCAACAGAAATATGGATGGAGAGTTTATATAATTTTATACCCAGGAATAATTATGCCCTGGTTTAAAAAAAAAACAAGCATAAAATGGTTTAACTGAATGCATTTAGAAAAACTAAGAGTTACTCCAGGACAGCCTGGAGAAGATGCTGATGCTAGGGAGAGTGGAGGGCAAGAGGAAGAGGGGCCGACCAAGGGCAAGGTGGATGGATGATATTCTAGAGGTGACAGACTCGTCCCTGGGGGAGCTGGGGGTGTTGACGACCGACAGGAAGCTCTGGCGTGGGCTGGTCCATGAAGTCACGAAGAGTCAGAAGCGACTAAATGAATAAACAACAAGAGTTACTTATACTGGGCCAATGGAGGGGGACCTCTTGAAAATTCTGTTGCACTGTTCATATTTATTGGACTACTGCAACACATTTGGCTAGCATTAAAGAGTGTTTGGAAAATTCATCTGGCCCCAAAATGTTGCACCTAAAGTATTAATTGTAGCTTGTTATAAGAAACATAAAGCCAACTGAGACAAACATCATGTCCCTGGAAACTGCTCACTAGCTTGTGGAAATGCAAAGGGAAGAAAGCGGAGCAAAAGGATTGCACAGATGTACAGTAGTAGGATCTCTTTGTGGCAGATACCAGCCAATGGGGTGGGCAAGATATCACAGCCAACATGTTGGGATGTAAACAAAGACCTATCTCAGAATGCTGTAAGAAAAAACAACAGTAAAAAGCAAGATGGCAAAGTATTCATAATTATTATAACTTTCTCTGAACAATCTGGATAGTGAATAAGAGACAGAACAAGATAACCTCTGAAGTGTGGAAGAACAGAACAGGTCTTATTTCCTGTAAAAAGGGTTGAGAAATAAAGAGTTGGGAGAAGACCTGTAACAAACTCATCTCAGTATCACTGAACAACAGCCTGGCTTCCTATCTGCTTTTGAAGACAAAAGCCATCTTGGGTACATATATGTGAGTATGAACATCAATTATGTCTTAAGTGATCATTAAGATCATTTTTGGAAAAATGAGTAGGAAATTGCATGTTAAACAATTTGCCATCTATCCTGCTATTAAACTGCAGGATGCATCTTGATACTAAAAATAGAGCTGCATCTTATTTGATATTAATCTGAAACTTGGATTTCCTCAATATTCCTTGCTGTCAATCCTGCAGAACAAGTCCAGCCGCAGACTTTTGTTTTGAAAACAAATAAAGTTTTGTACCTCTTCCTGGGTCCGTAACACCAGGCTACTACCATTTCTCTTTTACTGCTAAAAAACATTTTTGTTCAGACTGATTTTTGAAGTTCAAACAGATTTGCTGTTATGACAGGCTTTAATCTGGTGGGGTGGTGTCACTTATTTCTTATTGACGTGTTTTATTGGTTGAACTTTTATTGTTGGCATATTTAATTATAAATCCATTGTTTTATTTATATATTATTATTAACACCCTAGTGGGATGGAGGTCTACAAATCTGTGAAATAAATAAATAAATATTGGGACTGGGATGTTATTAGGACAGGAACTATTTAATATTACAATAGATGTGTTAATAAGATTTGGTGGTTGTCTCACTTTTAGCAGCATGGATGGTAAGTATTTCAGTTATTAACTGGATATCCATTCCTTAAAACATAGGCATGCAAGTTATTATCTGATTAATAACATTTCAGGCAGTTATTAGTAACACAATTCAGTACAACTCTCCTATAAACCTGACAGTGTTCAAGAACTGTCACACAGGATTTATATTATTAGCATGCTTCACACCATTGTTTCTTCTTTGTCTCCACATATTTTCAGAGTGGATACACTTATCTCTCTGTTATAACAACAACAACAACAAAAATCTATTCGTTTAATTCATTACCAATAGTTATATTAGCATAAATATATTAATCTGGCAATCAGATATGGTCGCCTTTCTTTCACCTATTATGTGCATGAGAAAGGAGTTTGTCTTCCTTATTGTCAGATTGAGTTAATGTTCAACTAGGGATTACTCTGCTTGATAGAGGAGCAAAGAGATGTGGATGTTTAATTCTTCATTAATCTTTTCCTTGCCATAATGAATAAAGGTGTAAATATTAACACCTCTGATTTTCAAACATCAGTTTAAGCTACCATCCATAAATTCACTTTCCTAAAGGCCATGTGCTTCAGTAAGTGAGCTCTCTTGCCCACACTGAATACACTGAATAAATTTAGACATATTTGGATTATTTAGCTTTTTGCATATAAAATAATAGTAGCCATCTGATACTACTGCCCTAATTTCCCAGTTACTTAAACCCCTTAAAAGAAGATTGAATTAAAAAACAACAAATTGGGTGTATGTATTATATATGTATGTATGTATGTATGTATGTATGCATGCATGTGTATTACTGTGTATTTCAATATATTTTGTAGTTTCTCTTTATAAATTATTTGTTGAAGCCTTTGTATTGTTTTCTGGTTGTAACTGACAGCTTTATAATACCTAGGAGCACATTTGAGGTCTCTTTTTCTTTTCAAACATTCTTCTCTATCCAGAGAAAAGGCTGTTTTTCTTTGTTTCTTTGCTATGGAAAGCAGATCAGAGACTGCCTCTGAATGTGGTAGAGGATGGCATTCTGCTGCAACTAGCAGGTTACTCATGCTACACCAGGCCCATGTCCTGCCCGTGGACTCTTTCCAATTTCTCTACCCAAATGGCCATTCTCATGAATCATGGCAATAACAACAACAATAAAGATTTAAGACTTCTTCAAAAGAAAAAATAAAAAAAGAGGGGGACTTTAGGGATATTTACATTCCACTTTTTAATTGCTGAGGCACTAACGTCAAACTACTAAGCAGTATATTTTTAGTAGCTTGCCCCTACAACTGGTTGTCAGTGTAGGAAAAAATCAGTAAGGCAGTATCACTTCTGGCAGAACTAGAGTGAATTAGAAATTCTTTTTTTTTTAACAAGACATTTTTAAAACACTCATTTTTTAAACCTCGTTTAAATCTACCTCTCGCAATTTTGCCATTGTAGGATTTTAGTGCAAGATGCCTACATGTGTGTATGTAATATTCTCTACCTTTTGTCTTTAATATTCCGTGGTTTTTAATTATTAAAGGTAAGTATTTGAATTATAAATATTCTAGTTATACAGGAATAGGCAAAGCAGGCAAATGCCCTCCGGCAAAATTCTTCCATTATCCATAATCCTCCTGCCTCCTGCCTCCATTTCTCTCCCTCCTATCTTCATGTCGTCTCAAAAAACACAGAGGCATTCTTTTAAACTAACCTTCTCCTCCCCACTTAAACCGCAGAAATCCCTTCTCAATATGTATAGGGGCCTTTCCCTTGAAGTGGGATGTCATACTTGTCCTAAATATAATAAAGTGCTATCTTCAAGGCATTTCTGCATCCAAAACACTCCCTAGAAACCTGCCTAGCCCTCCCATCTAACCAGTACGGATGTCACAAATCATAGCCTAGAAGCTGCTTTATAGTGAATCATTAACATTGTCAGGAATGAGTTGGCAAGGGAGGAAAAAGATTTCCATTACAGAACTGAAGCAGCATATACAAATGACAGCATTGTCATTTCTCTTGCATTGTTTTATAAAGCACACAACTGATTAGGGAGAGTTGATTCCAATATACATATACATACACATACATACATACATTGGCTATGCATACATGACAATTATGTTTTCATCATGTAGCATCTGGAAGTGTCTGTGTGCCCGAACTCCACAATAATGGAATTGCTAAACAGGAACTTGGAATGATACAAGTTAACAATAACTTCTTCTGGTGGAACTGTGTAGTGGTGGTGAATAGCCCTGGGAACCCAGAAGTATAACTAACGCGAATGTAGATTATGAGAGGTATAATCCATGTCAGGGTTAATAATTTAATAAAGTAATGTCTAGCACTGGATTCAGTAAATAACAGTAAACCACTGCTGTATTAATAACAGATCAGGATATTTATTTATAGTTTTTCTCCTCTGCATAGTTTGAATGGAAGGGAGGTAATTTATACAATACATTTTATTTAGTTAGTTACCTATTCACTTACTTATTGCAATTTATACTGTATGTCACTCCAATCCAGCAGGATTCTGAGTAGTTTACCTTCTCCTCTTTAGGCATCACATATGATAAAAGTAATTCATTTTGATTTACATCTGCAGTTATTTTTAACATTAAAAAACATTCTTAATATATTTGTTCTGCAAATTAATTTATTTTATTCTGCAGAAGACAATTACATGGAATTATGCATATCTTTGTTACTCATAGAGGTAACATGTGTCAAATTACCAGTTGTAAAAAAATATGCAAGGATTAAATTTTTTTTAAAAAGCCTAGGTTTCAAAGAATAGGGTAATTTGCTTTGACAAAACCAAGTGTTATCTTTAAATCCACAAAATGCTAAGCAATATTGAGTTTTTTAATTTTTTACCGGCAGTCTTTCATTTATCATTTTACCATGATTGACCAGATGGACATACAGAACCTGATTCTATACTCATTTCTTTCTTTTTATTTATTTACCAAGGCTTCAATGCCACTAAATTCCCATAGGCTGTAAATGGCTCACAAAATTCCTAAAATGTAAGGTTAGAAACACTCAAAAAATTAATCAACAAACAATGACACTGTACTTGATGGCAATCTTGTAAAGCTCAACAATTCTGGAAAACAATCTATTATAAAATGAAAGAAAGAAAAATGGAAAATTAAGTTGTGGGGGTATGCACTGATGTAAAACAATAACATCATATTTGAAGAACAAATCTGATATAGATTTCAATGTAACTTGGAAACCATTCTTTGATCATACTTCTACATATGGGCTTCTACTTCATCTGAAGTTTGGGTTTCTTTTAACAAAAAACTAATATCTAAGGTTTTCTTTTATTTGCTAAATAAAGATAGCATTCTTAAATTATAATTTTTAAATTGCTTCTGATTTAAAGTTCATAGTATACTAGTTATTGCTGTTAATCATCACTTATTTGATTTTAATAATGTTCTATGTTCAAAATTGATACAAGATAGTTTACTATGCAGCACTAATCTGACATTATTTTGAAATTTTTATTTAATCTTATAATGCTTGTAAAACTCTTTTTTATTGTTTTTATTCTTTTCTGTTTTTCTTCTTGATTGTGTTTGTATACACAGACACACGCAGAGAATTGCTACCTCCAGGGTTAAGCTAAACTTCCATATCCTCAAATGAATTCCCTTAAGACTTTATAGACATTTAGAAGCCCAATAAGGTAGAGGACAACCAGATATTGGGGTGAGCTGTTCCATAAAAGGGGGGGAGGCAGTCCCTACATATGGCATTCCCACAAAGAAGGCTCCTTCAGCAAGGAAATAGCTTAATTCTAGCCAAAGCCATTGGAATGAGGATCTGACTCAAGTTCATAAACAATTGTCACCAGAATATAAATTGCTCAAACAGCAATGCCACAATAGCATTCCTTGCACTGGGGCTTAAACATGAAAAAAGCTCTTATTATGGTTTTCATGTAGCCACAGTTGACTGGAGATTACACAGTCAATCATTATTATTCATTATATTTTATTCTATATTTATAGTGTTGTCCCATAATATAAGGTATCTGAGCAGCTCAAAAACAAATTTAATATTAAGATATAGTATAACATGCTAATATTGAATGACTGCTTGAAGTCAGGTGCACCTCCATGAATGATGAAATTTGTCAGGTTGGGAACTCACTAGTCTTCATTTCATCTTTTTATTTGTAATACAGGGAAGGCAAAGGAGAAAAAAATCTATTTTTCCCAGGAAAGTTAACTCTTCACATAAAACAAAAGACTTGGCAGCCTTTAATAATCAGCAGTTGGAAAAAAAAATATTTCTTTCCTGAGAAAAAAAAGGCCTGGAGATGCTGAAGGAATATTACAATATTTTCTATTCTTGCTGAGCTTCCCCAGCCTTTGTAAGGGACTCCAAAGCAACTCCTTTTTTAAATGAACATGGATTTACAATTTACAAACCAGAAAACACATAAAAATCTTGGAGGGACTAAGGCCTTACTGTCTTACTATTGTCACTTCGTTGAAGTTATGAACATCTGAGAAGCCTCACTTGGAAATAGAATACATGTATGCTGACTTGATTTCCACAGTGAAATAAAGATGAAATATAAATGTAATATATAGTTTTGGTAATATAAAATTTGCATTTTTAAAAAATGTCTTTTGTATGTTTCTGCATATAGGGAATTCCAGTGTTGAGAGTTTCTCTCTCAAACTGTGCATGTATATTGTGTGTATATAAATATTAGGTCAGGTTGTCCATTAAGCTGATTTAAGTGATTTAGGCTAAAAAATGTACATCTTTAACCAGGGGAATAAAGCACTATTTTTCCAAACAAATTATATTACCCCTAAGGCAAGGAATGACTTTAAAAAACAATATGTAAGTTAGTTTTAATAAGGCAAAATTATTGTCTGAAAACTCAAATAATCTGTAAGAATTTATAACAATACAAGGATTGTTAAAAGGTAGCAGGTAGAAAAAGAAACCTATCTGAGATGAAATACATCTATAGATATCATTATTTTAAATGCAATTGTATGTCTAAAAGCAAAACATTTTCATTTCTGCTTTTTTCAGCTGCTCATAAATAGGATGCAGCTGCCAGTCAATATTATTCTTCATAGATTAGTATTAATATTATTTGGTGATTAACCACATCCTTCCAAGATCCAACATCTGAAGGATTGTTTAATGCTTTACAAAGTGTGTGTGTGTGTGTGTACGAGAGAGAGAGAATGAAAGAGAGAGAGAATGAAATTTCTGTTTTATTGCATCCTATTTTAACCTGATGGATCAAGGTCAGAGCATCAATATGTTTTTAAAAAGCAGATAAAGTATAAAAAGATAACTGTTTATCAAGTTAAAAAAAACCTTACAATCATATTTTATCTGGTAAAGATACATAAATCTGACTACGAGTAAGGAAGACCCTTTAGCACAAAGCTTTTGAGCTTGTTTTCAGGGCAAGGTGCTGTCATCAGGCTGCTGGGATGAAGGGAAGCTGAATATTAAAATTCACCAGATGACTCATCTTTCAAAGCCCCATTCCGAGAGGTGATAAACTCCTTCAACTGCATTCTGAAGATAACATGAGGTTCCCTTGCCCTTCATATGACTGCCTATTTTTCAAATCTTACTTTATTCTGTTCATTGTCATCTGTAGTAGCTGGCTAGAGGTTACAGACCTCCCAAAAGATAAGTAACAATTAAAGAAATACTTCAAAAGCATATAGAAACATAGTATTACTCCTATTAATAATTTGCTGTTATTATCAATTAGACTCAGGCTAATTTAAAAATAAAGTATTCTGATGACTGAAGAGTTTATGAATTATTGTATATATTTTTATGTTGGCTTGAAATCCTTTGAGTATGATTGGAGATCAGCAAGCGATAAACTGTCCTTGTTGTTCTTTTTTACTTAAAAATATTCTGCCTTTCTGTCTGAAATAAATTCTAAAAGCAATGTCTAATCAAATTTGGCTAGAAGCCAAATTAGACACCAGGAAAATAAAGTAACATTCCTGCATAAATAAAAGTATCTTTATTTCCATTGAACTTATACTGATATTTCCTGGAATATATTAACTTCCAGCACAATGATGAAGAAACACCTGATCCAAGCACCACAGATCAGAAGGGCAATCTTAGGAACATTACTTCTTCTGTTAATTTCAGTTCTTAGAGACTGATGTAGAAGACAACATTTGACAGCTACAATATGAAAATTATATTGAATCATGGGAAATAGTATTACGCCACAGAAAGTACAGTGGGGCGATTTTAGCTTTAATTACAATGATTTTAAAACAACAACAACAATAGGATATATACAATGTGATCATCAAGAATCAGCATCAAAACCAGTAATACAAAAGTTTAAATGTGCTGGCAAGACAAAACAGTGTAATGGATCCACAGAAATTAATTTATAGTTAGAGGCCACCACCAAGAAGCCACCATGCATATTTTAATGCCATTAATAAGAGATCCACCAAATTTTACTTCCTAGTTACTCTGATTTCCCATAATTTCATCCTGTTGAATGTAATGTCATTCAGAATCATCTCCAAGGAAATCTCACTTCTATTTTTGGATTTATTAAAAAAAAAGAATAAAAGTAAAATCAAGCTATTACCAGAATACTTCCCTCACAACACTAAAACAGCTTTTACACACACACACACACACACACGTGTGTGTGTGTGTGTGTTAATGTGCATGGGGGATGTAAAGACACTCTGAATTTTACAAAGGTACTGCTATGAAATCAACATGACATTTCTTTACATCGTTACCCTACAGAATATAAGTTATATTTGTCTCCAGTGAGCTTACAGGAAAAAAAATGAAGCATAGAAGCACAGAATTGGAAATGGCCATAGAGATCATCTACTTCAACCTCCTGCTCAGTGCAGGATCTTTGACAGTTGACTATCTAGCCCCTGTTTGAAGATCTCTAGAAAAGTAGGATTCCCAGTGTCATGTGGCAACCTGTTCCACTGGCTGACAGCTAACTAAAGTAATCAATAGCTGCAGAAGAGTTCAGATGAATCAATATACATAAAACAAGATCAAAGCATCCTTAAACCTGACTAATCTCCAGACTCAAATGCATCTAGAAAATTTGTTTCACTTAGAAGAATTTAGAGCTGCTCCAAGCCACTCTATTGACTCCACTATTTGGCTTCAAAAAGCAAGATTATAAACCGATTTATATCTGTCACTTTGACTGAACTTGAAAATCAAAGCAGAGTCAGACCTAGATGAAACCTGAATGGGAGACCAAAGGAGAGTCCAAAAATTGTAGATGTGACTGGAAGTTGAAACATTTTGGAATAAGGCAAATCCCTTTCCTATTGCTGACAAGAAAACTTTATGGACTCTCAACCTGAGAGAGATGTTATTTTTACATTCTTTTAATTCAAAGGCTTCCTCAACCGTCTTTGCTGGTAGGATGTAAAGATATGAGAAAGATTTCTTTCTCTATGCTTTTTAAAAGTCTGTGAAACTGTAGAATTCTTCCTTAAAGGTGAATGTCATGACTCTTCCATTTGTCCTTAATATATATATTCTGTACTTTGATGATGGCTGATCTTTAAAAATTAAGTGCATTTTATATCTGAATATAAGCAAAACATTTTAAAATATTTCATCTCTCTGTTCAGAAGTGTTCATTATATAATTTTGTCCATTTTAGAGATATTTTAAAACTTCTATGACTTTCTTAGTGGAAAATAAATGGTAACAATATCTTTAAACAGCAAGGCACCAGAGAATAGGACTTCTGCTGGAATAAATGCCAGTCTGGCGGCATACTTACAAATGAATATACGTGGCTTAAACATTTGAGATGGAATATTCTTGTAATCTCAATCTTCAATATATTTCCTGAAAGGGACATCAGTCACCGTCATTCAGGGAGGCATTAAAAAGTCAATTCCAGTGTTTGAATGCAAACTGCAACCAGAAGGTAGCGTGATCTTTTTGTCTGATGTGGATCCATGATAATGCCTTTGCCATAAATCATCTTTCTTCAGGAAAAGGTTACATTTGTCCTCTCTTTCCTGATGTAGCTTGACTGCTATATCATTTGTTAAGACAATGAACAATGAAGCAGTAAACAAAACAAATATATGTAACGGTTGCCTATTCTGACAAACTCAATCTCACAAGCAGGTGCTTAAGGATAACTGATTTATTGAAAGAATAGTATGCAAATACAAAGAAAGCTGAGAATGAGCAAAAGCGCGCCAAATACAAACTAAAAACCCTAGCTTCAAACCTGGTTCCGCCCTCGCTCGCGCTTAGCAACCACCCCCTCCCAGGTGTTAGCAACCATTGCCCACATCGGCCTGAGAAAGTAACCTTGAACACATTCCATAACCCAAACATACATTCCACAGTTACAGCAAGGAGATTACAGCCTGGCACGGCTGGAAATCTCCACCCAGCAAACACGGATCAGGAAAGTGACATGCGAAATGTTACGATGTATTCAGAACATTGGAACGATGAACATGACATACTGCCCCCCTTAAAAAATACCAAATTAAGGAGCGGGTTTAGTAGGATAGGCAGCATGAAAACGGGCAACTAAAACAGGGGAGTGAACATCGTGGGCAGCAACCCATTCTGGATGAGGGAAATGTTTCCATCGGACCAGGTATTGCAAAGTAGAACGAAGGCGTTGAGAATCAAGAATCTCCTGGACTTCGAAGTGTTGCTGCCCATCAATCATAATGGGAGCAGGTGGTGAGGGTTGTGGGTGCCAGCAATCGGATTGGTGGAAAGGCTTGAGCAGGCTGCAATGAAAAACGGGATGCAAACGTTTAAGATTATGAGGCAAATCTAATTTAAAAGTAACAGGATTAATTTGAGCCACAATAGGAAAGGGACCCACGAATTTTGGTGCCAACTTTTTAGATGGTTGGGGTGATTTAATAAACTTTGTGGAGAGGTAAACTTTATCCCCAACTTTGAAGGGTGGCTGAGGTGCCCGTTTGGTGTCAACATGGCGTTTGTAAGCAGCTTGGGCATCGGCGAGAGCCTGTTTGATTTGAGGCCAGGAGTCCCCCAGATGTGCCACCCAGTCTGCAGGGGAAGATGGAGGAGATGTTGGTTGCAGCAGCTCTGGGATGGGCACAAAATCCCGACCAAAGACAATGCGAAATGGCACCTGACCAGTGCTCTGATGCACTGCATTGTTGTAGGCGACTTCAGCGAAGGGCAGGAGATCGACCCAATTGTCTTGTTGATAGTTAACAAAAGCACACAGATATTGCTCTAGTGTGGAATTAAGCGCCTCTGTAGATCCGTCAGTCTCAGGATGCGACGCAGTGGAGAGCGCTTGTTTGGTACCCACCAATTTCATAAAAGCCCGCCAAAACTGGGAGGTAAATTGTGTGCCTCCGTCAGTCACCAAACGGGAGGGGCTCCCGTGGAGCCTGTACACGTGTACAAAAAAGAGGCGGGCGAGCTGCTGGGCTGAGGGAATGGAAGCGCACGGAATGAAATGGGCTTGTTTTGAGAAAAAGTCCTTCACAACCCAAATCACAGTTTTCCTCTGGCTTGGAGGTAAATCAACGATAAAATCCATAGAGATCTCCTCCCAAGGGTGAGAGGGACTGGCCACTGGCTGGAGCAATCCCTGGGGCTTACCAACCTTCCGTTTGGAGCCAGCACAGACAGGGCAGGAAGCAATATATTCCTTAACATCTCGCCTTAGTGTTGGCCACCAGAATTGGCGTCTAACCAAATGGAGTGTTTTCACAAACCCAAAATGTCCAGCCAGTTTGTCATCATGGCAACGGAGTAAAATGTCTTTGCGTAAAGTCTCAGGCACATAGAGACGATCGTTTTTCCAGGCAAAATCACGGTCAAAAGTAACAGTGTGTAAATTTGCTTGCAACCAAGTGTCAGATTTCAATTGGGAAAGAAACTGTTGTTGCAAGTCTGAGGGAACTGGCAAACGTCCAGGACGGGGTGAAATTGAAGCGTCTGACTGTTGCGCACGAGTCTGGCTGCGGGTCACCGCTGCCAGACTCAATTGTGGGTCCATCCACAGTGTACCGACTACATCAGGTACAGTGCTGGAATCTTGGGGTCTGCGGGAAAGTGCATCAGCCAGAAAGTTTTTCCTTCCCGGAATAAATTTCAACTTAAAATCAAAACGGCTGAAGAATTGAGCCCATCTGATTTGCTTTGGGTTGAGCTTACGAGGTGCACTGAGTGCTTCGAGGTTCTTGTGATCAGTCCAAACCTCAAAAGGGTGGGTAGCCCCCTCCAACAAGTGGCGCCAAGTGTCTAAAGCTGCCTTGACAGCAAAAGCCTCTTTCTCCCAAACGTGCCATCGCCTTTCAGTCTCAGAGAATTTACGGGAGAGATAAGCACAAGGCTTCAAACATCCTGACTCATCTGCTTGTAGCAGGAGCACTCCAATGGAGAAATCAGAAGCATCCACTTGCACCACAAATGGCTTGCTAGGATCGGGATGCTGTAGAATGGGTTCTGCTGTGAATAGCTTTTTAAGCTTGTCAAAAGCCACCTGGCATGCGGGCGTCCATTTCAACAACGCCCCAGGATTCTTTGCCCTCCGTGTGTCCCCCTGCCCTTTAGTTTTTAGTAGTTCAGTGAGGGGCAACGCTATCCCCGTGAACCCCTGGATAAACTGTTGATAATAGTTCACGAATCCAAGGAAACTTTGGAGCTGCCGACGCGTGCGTGGTGGCTCCCATGCTAGAATGGCTTCAATCTTAGCTGGATCCATTTCAGTACCCTTGTCTGAAATTCTATAGCCCAAATAGTCAATTTGAGATTTATGAAAAGCACATTTGAACAATTTAGCATACAGTTCAGCCTTTCTCAGCTTGCTGAGCACTTGTCTAAGCAGTTCTATATGTTCCTCCATGGTTTCAGTATAGATTAACACATCATCTAAATACACCAAGACCCCTTTGAATAAATGGTCATGCAAGACCTCATTGATCAGTTGCATAAAAACTCCAGGCGCCCCCTCCAGCCCAAAAGGTAACACTTTATACTGAAAAGAGCCCAAAGGACAATTGAAAGCAGTTTTCCATTCATCCCCCTCCCTTATATGAATGCGGAAATATGCCTCCCTCAGGTCCAACTTAGAGAATATTTTACCCTTTGCCAGATGTGATAACATGTCTTTGATTAACGGGACGGGATATTTATTTAATATTGAGACTGCATTCAATCCACGGAAATCCGTACATAATCTCAAAGTCCCATCTTTCTTTGGTCTGAATAGAACAGGAGCACCCACTGGGGAACTGGCTGGTTCGATAAAACCCCTGGCTAGATTTTTATTGACAAACTCTCTTAGTGTTGCCAGTTCCTTCTGGGTCATAGCATAAATTTTTGGCTTAGGCAACTTTGCATTAGGGATAAAGTCTATGGCACAGTCAGTTTTACGGTGCGGCGGTAGCTGATCCGCTTCCTTTTCGCCAAACACATCTGCAAAGTCTTGGTATTGTTCCGGCAGTCCGTCTAGCAGACTAGTAAGGAGATGCAGAGTTGTTGCTGCTGCCCTCCCCACCTCGCCGCTGTCCAATTCATCCCCCTCAGGGGCTTTGTAGAATCCATCTGCAAAAGTCACAGTCCTGTGCACCCAATTTATGTGGGGGTTTTGCTGAACAAACCAAGGCATCCCCAAAATGACAAGCGGACCCCCCACAGGCGCTACCACAAAAGGCAGTTTCTCCCAGTGGCTTCCCATTTGCAATGCCACCATCCCTGTGGAGTGAGTCACCGGTTTCCCCCCTGCTGTAGATCCATCCAATTGGGTGAAGATCATGGGCCGTTTCAAAGGGAACGTGGGTAACTCCAACGCAGCTACCATGTCAGGATGCATTAAACACTGTGAGCACCCCAAATCAACCATAGCCCACACTTCCACAGTTCTTGTTCGTGACCCCAATTTCACCTTCACTGTCATGGTAGGGAAATTTCCACTCACCGAAGCGTGATCGCGCCCTTCCTCTTCCACCTGCCCAGCGGCGCCCTTTAAAGCAGGTGACTGGCGTTTCCCGCCGGCTGATTGAAACCAGCCTCCTCCTCATCCCCAAAGAAAGGGACTTCCTCAGTTTTGACCTCCGCCAGCGCCGCCTTCATCTTCCTTGGTAGGGAAGGAGATTTTCCAGATGACTTTCCCGGCCGGTCTTTGGTCTTTCCCTTCAGGCATGCCGCTGCTCAGTGCCCCTCTTTTCCACACTGCAGACATTGCCCTCTCGCATAGCGTCGCTCCTTCTCTTCCTCCCAGGTCCGCTGGCTGGATTTCCCTGGAGGAGCCGAGGTGCGGGACCCTTTACTGAATCTCCCATATCTCATTGATTTTCGGTGGGCAAACATCTCTAGGGCATGCTCAGCGCTGCTCGCCAGCTGAATCCAATCATATAGGGTTCTTGGGTCCTCACGCCCCAGAGACCACTTCAGAACCTCAGTTTCCAGTCCATCCTTGAACATCTCCACCAGCATGGATTGGCACCAATCCTCCACTTTCCCCGCCAGTGCTTTAAATTCCAGCGCATAATCCGCCATGGATCGTGACCCTTGGTACAGTCCCTTTAATGCCCGCTTCGCTCTTTCCTGAGCTAGCGGGTCTTCAAAATGTTGCTGTAACGCCCACAGAAATTCCTCAAAGTCTTCTAACTCCGGAGCGTTCGATTGGCACAGCTGTACATACCAATCGGCCGCCCTCCCCTTCAGCTTGGTAGCAATGGCGTTTATTTTCCCCCGCTCTGACTGGAACCCCTGTTCCCAATCCTCCATATAACTGTTAGCATTAGTTATGAAGGACAATTTGGCAGGGTCCCCATTGAACTTTACTGTGAAGGGTGGGGGTCTTGCAGTTTCTGGTCGCTCAGCCCTTTGTACGGCCCCTAGCGAGCGCCTCTCCGCCGGAGGGGACCTCGAAATTGTCACCCTCGGGCCCCTCTCCTCTCCTCGACGCCAGACCCTGCTTCTCCCTCTGGGGGATGGTAGGGGTGACTGTGAGGGGGAATGCCTACGGCGGGACCCTTCCCTTCCTTTTTCAGGCGACCCCCATCCCATTGACATCTTCTTCAGCATGAATTCGACCGAGTCTAATTTTGCCTCCAACACTTTTATATGATCAGGGGTGGGGGACCCCTCGGGTGCTTCCTTCCTGACCACCTTGGGTGACAGTGGGTACCGCCGCTTCCAGGAGGCTTGAGCCACCCCAGGGTCCGATTCCTCCTCCCAAGTAAGGTAGTCACCAGCCGAAGTACTGGTCGTTTTTGGTACTTTTTGACGTCCCTCCTTCTCCTTCGAGTTGGGGTTGGGTTCTGCCTGGACCCCCGGAGCGTCGCTGCAGGGTACCTTCTCCGCTCTAACCACCATGGAGTTCAGTTCCCCTTCGCTCGATGCCTCGCTCTCCAACCCTTGCAATCACGGTTCGTTCCTCGCTAGCGCTCCCCTTCACAGATGAATCTGGATAGGGGCTAGCGGAATAAGGGTTTTGAGATTCTCAGCTTTATGTAACGGTTGCCTAGTCTGACAAACTCAGTCTCACAAGCAGGTGCTTAAGGATAACTGATTTATTGAAAGAATAGTATGCAAATACAAAGAAAGCTGAGAATGAGCAAAAGCGTGCCAAATACAAACTAAAAACCCTCGCTTCAAACCCGGTTCCACCCTCGCTCGCGCTTAGCAACCACCCCCTCCCAGGTGTTAGCAACCGTTGCCCACATCGGCCTGAGAAAGTAACCTTGAACACATTCCATAGCCCAAACATACATTCCACAGTTACAGCAAGGAGATTACAGCCTGGCACGGCTGGAAATCTCCACCCAGCAAACACGGATCAGGAAAGTGACATGCGAAATGTTACGATGTATTCAGAACATTGGAACGATGAACATGACATATATGGCACAGCATAACCCTAATGACGTGAGAATGAATTCTAGTGGCCATTGTGTAAACCTGTGCTTTCCAAACTTGGCCCAAAATGTGAAAAACACTGGTGTAAACAATGTTCAGGTCCAGGTCAGCCTGCCTTTTCAGAAGAGCAGGCTTTTTTCCCCATCCCCAAACAAATATCAAAGGCCATTTGTATTTATGTGTTATTCCTACTAAACACACTTGGGATGAAATAAAACAAATTAATTGCTTTGAATTGCCTATATGTAGGGTTCACATTAAATTGTACTAATCAGAGACACTTGTTTCTTGGTTTTTTTTGTTTCCAGTCCTGACTGCTACTAAAAAGTTCTGACAAACATAGCAATTTGGCTTAGTTTGGAAGGAAAGTATGAATAACGAGATTTTCTTCTACTCACCAATTTCTTTGCATTCTAGAATACACACATTTTGAGTAATAAAGAAGACTCTGTAAATGTCATTAGAGGTTATACCTTAAAGGAGATGTATAGTGTGCCATCAGGTTTCATGTTTCACTTCTCAGATATTGCCAAGCTTTTATAATCATGCAATTATTTTACCAAGCTCTTAACTATATATTCTTTTACCAGTCCTAATAGTAAAATTATATTTTTATGGGCAAATCATATTTGAGCTTGAAATGAACACTCCTAGTAATCCTGGCCAGGCCAAAACCTAAGAATACTTTTGGAAATGAATGTGTATAGCAGGGGTAGGATTTTGGGTCTCTGGGCCACATTATGACTTTTGTCCTGTTGGGGACTATAGGGAATAAAACTAGCATGTCTGCACAGCACTTCAGATTCAGAGGGAAAAAATGTGCTTCAGAATGCCCAGAGATGGGTACAAGGGAGGAAGACACAACCTTGCCTTTACTTAGGATGAAAGGCTGGGTGTCTGCATCCAGCCTAATCTTGAATGATGCAGAAGAAAGGGAAGGGGGGAGGGGACAATAGGTTGCACATGCAGATGAAGCAAATAATGCCAAGTGTGTTTAGTAGGAATAACACATAAATACAAATGGCCTTTGATATTTGTTGGGGTTACATTCCAACTGAACAGCTGTGGCTAATGAAACCACAGAAAACAAATGAGTTCTAGGAATAAACACTTAAGACACATGCATAAAATCCATGAGAAATATTCCACAGATTCTTCTCCAAACAGAGCCATGCACCCCAAGCCATGGACAGACAAAATCTTTTATTATGGCTAATGAGGCCTGGTCTCTATTTACCAATGAAGAAACCACAGGTAAGGAAATTATACATACTGAGGTCCAGATATACACTATTTTTGATTTTTTTTTTAAAAAGCTGTTTTCTGTGTTAATAATTAGGTTTAAATTTCTGACAGTGGGTTCCAGAGCATTTATTGTTTTCAAAATGAGAGTGATTATAAAAATAAAGCATCAACTCTTGCTTAAGAGGATGTTAAAATAAATTGGCTTTCTCGTTCATGACATCTAAAAGAAAGGTCAGCAGAGCTTTAACTCAGAGCATCAGATTGTTTCTTTCATAGTCTCATTTACTGCTTTGATAAAACAAAGTCGCTCCCATAGATATAATACATTAAATGCAGGCAGGCAGGCAGGCAGGCAGAAGCCATTTCTAATTTCTGCCCTAATGAAACTGCTAGGAAATTGATGATTTGTATATTACATTTATGGATATTACATTTCAGATGAAACATCTGATTTTCCCTAAAGTTCAGCTTTCTACACAATTTTCCAGTTGGATTGACTGAGGTAAAGGCAGGTCAAGCAAGTACCCAACATCAGGCAGGAGCTGGTGCTTTACTAGGGATTAGAATTCAGGTCCTTCCTCACTAATGGAACAAATAGCCTTCATTGTGCCAAATCCCACCAGGGATGGACAACTCACAAAAAAAGAGGATTAGCTGTAAAGCGACTTGTATGCTTAGGTACGCCAAAGATGTTCAATATAGAAGAAATACAAATGACTTTTATGTTTGGAGTATAATCCTGGACATGGTTTATGCTTGTTCACTGAATATTTGGGGAAGATTTTAATGACCGATAAATACATGGTTAATAGAAGTGCTGAAGCAGAGAAGGGCCATGCATCCATATTTCAAAGGAAAGAGAACAGAATATAAATCTTTAGTGGCTTTACAGTATTGAAAGAAGTGCAGT
The DNA here is from genome assembly GCF_035149785.1 of Candoia aspera. NCBI lineage: Eukaryota > Metazoa > Chordata > Lepidosauria > Squamata > Candoiidae > Candoia > Candoia aspera. The sequence goes on along the minus strand of NC_086153.1, from coordinate 284,661,180 downwards.
TGTTCATGCTGGGAAGGCCTTCTTATTTTCAGGGGTGAGGGGAGGGGTAAGTCCCATGCAAAAGGTAAACAAATATTACAAGGCTGCCTCCCTTTCACCGGCAGCACGTTTGAAACCAATGTCACTATTCTAGTTACAGAGCAAAAATTGAAACTGTCTCTTTTGATTTAAATCTGTCCCTAAGCAATTTCCATGAGTTAACACAGCAGAAGTGCAAGGATAAGAATCAATAAACAAAGAAGGCCAAGTGGCTCCCCAACCACTCACCCTTTCCAGTGGGACCTTCAGCCCCCACCTACAATTGCACTAAGATTCACCATCCATAATGCAGCAAAGGGAACTAATTTCACCACCCAACTGGGAAGTGGGGTTGAAATTATTGACCAATTACATATCTGTGTTCAAATCTACTTATGAGTCATCAGCTTATTGCTGTGCTTCCTCCTGAAAGGACAAAGAGAATTATAGGAAGGCAGGAGGACTTTTGTGTCCTCTGGCTATTCAAGAGTGCCTCCTCACACTTTCTTAGTGTGCCAGAACGATTCAGTTTCATTTGCAGTTTTCCCTTGCATTAAGTAGACAAGAGATATAGACAAACAGCTACAGGGTGTATTCGAAGAAGGCAAAGTAGGTGAAAAAAAAGTTCAAATTTATGCAAGGAAAATATAGTTCCAAACGTTGCCCTTATCAACATTCTTGGGTGAAGAAAACACATCTGTTGGAGCATCCTAAGCTAAGAAAGGCGTTCAATAGCGAACAAAGAGAGTGGTCTTGTTTGGGAGAAATGGAAAGGACTAGCTAGGTCTTTCATTCTCTAGAAAGGAGGAAGCGTTCCATCTGTCGGATGGCCAAGCAACAGAAGAATACATTGCAGAAGATCAGGAAGGAGCTGCTTAGTGAGCCATTTTTGTTTCACTAGGGAATATTACATATGATCAGCATGTCCCAGTGGACATTTATTTCTACTTTTACTTCTCATTTTTTCCTTACATCTTGTGAGCAGAACAGGCTGAGATCTAACATTTTTTCTTAAGATTTTCAGGTTGCTTTATTGTTAAGCAAACAGCTAGAAATACAGATATAATTCCATTTTAAAACATATTGCTTTGTGCCCTTTATATCTTGCCCTTCTTCTAGTGTGTTTAGGAAAGTATACATGGTTCTTTCTGTTCTACAAGTGTTTAGTTTAATAATAACCCTGAGATAGAGTATATTGAGAGACATTGATTGGCAAGTTATGACTGGCTGGACATTCAAACTTGAATCTCTTTCTTCCTCTAATAAAAAATCTCTCACCCTATAGCATACTTACCACTAAGTCAAATCTCCTCACCACAACTCTAACTCTGCACATGCATTAAATATATGCAGGTCAAAACATGTAAAGAGAGGTTTTGCCTCTGATCCCATCCCAGATAGCATATACAGAATTCCAAGACCTGGAGTCTATGGGCATAGAGGTAAATGAACATAGGCTTCCCTTACTCAGAGGTCAGGTGGTAGGAAAGCTGAACTTTGCTGGGTGTGATAGATGGGAAGAAGCTACAAGTATAACTCCACAGTTTCTTTCTATATACTTAATATACATTAACTGTTAGAGATATTGACAATGATGATTAGATGATTAAAGATATTGTTCTTTTGACACTGTAGAATGTCAATAGTAAATTAAAAAAGGCTGATCTACATATTTCCTTTCTTCATGTAATAATATGTATCAGTGATGAGGAACCTATAGCTTTCTAGACATCATTAGACCCAATCCATTCACTGTGCTGGCTAGGATTAATGGAAGATGGAATCCAGCTACATCTGGAAGACCACAAATTCCATATCTCTGATGTATAGAATAGATATTCATATATATATATATATATATATATGTATGTATGTATGTATTCGTACACACAGACACACACACAGACACACAAATTCAGTCTAAAAGGAAATGAAAAATACATCATGATGGCCAGCTTCAATGTAAAATGCATTGCAATAATCCAACCTTGAGGTTACCAGAATATGCATTACTGCATTTGAGAGTAGCAGCCATAGTGATAAATCTAGGATCACCCTAAAATTATATACTTGTTTCTTCAGAGGAATTACAATCCTGTCAAGAGCAAGCAGCCTCTCTAGTTCATGGATTACAGGAATCACTTATTCACACAGTTTCTGTCTTTTCAAGGATTCCAGCTTGTTGGTCCTCATCTAGCCCACCACTGCATCTAGACACATTTCTGGTAATCTACTGATTCATAATTCAGGTTTTCCTGAAGTCATGGTTCATATGTGTAAAATTCTAGTAGTTTCAAAAACAACCAATGAGTTATGATTCTAAGCAATAGTATCTTGGTAGAACAGTGCTAATTTAATTTAATGTAATTTAATAATTGATGCTATCAACTTTTCATTTCAAATATATAAATTCCCTGGTGTTTCCAATAAACATATTTAAGTGGAATTCCTAAGGGGAATTGAACTGAATCCCATAATCTACTAACTATGGAGTGATCCCATCAAAATCAATGGGACTTCTTCAATTATAACTGTTTTGAGGTCTGAAATTTAATTCCCGTTAGCATCAAAGTGCCAATCACCCAGCCTATAAAAAGTGCCATTTGATGCATAGATTCTACAGTACTTGACATATGCAGATCTCTTAAGTTAATGATAGAGATGCTGATTAAAGGTGACTACAGCATTTTTCAAAAGTGCCTTGGAGGTTAAACCCATAATAGTATATGAATTAGAAAGATATATGAATACATAGCATTTCTGTTTCATATATAAATATCCATCAGCTCCAGTCATTCAATATTAAGCAGTAATTATGCTTTCATTATAAACTTCTAATTTTTGTTGCTTCTAATCTAATACATTTGTTGGAATATATTTTGTTCTACAAGGTTTCAGTGTAAGAGCCTGTATGGTGCAGTTGTTAAGGTGCTGAGCTAGGAGCAAGGCAACCCGGGTTCTGGTCCTTTCTTAAGCACAGAAACCAGCTGAATGACCTTGGGCAAGTCACCCCCACTCTGCCCAAATCAGCATTAGGCTCTTCATTAAGATGGCTGAAAAATAAAACTCCTGCCACATCATGCATTGACAGCATCACTGTAAGAAGCGACTGCAGTGCCAATCAAGCAAACCCAGGGACCGAGTGAGACAAAGAACAACTGCAGGCACCAGTGTGTAATAATGCCTTTAAATATGTGGTGCAGATAGGAGTTTATAAATGTCACGGTGAGGGTGGAGTGAGGCTGAGTGCTGGAAGGACGATCAACTGTTCCATTGCACAACCCTCTCTAGAAAAGCAAATAAGAAAAAGAAGAGAGACTTGTTTTCCCCTTTGCTGGACTCCTGGGAAAACCTAAAAAAAAGGGGCAATATTAAAACAGTCTCTTTCTGGCCCAGCTGTAATGTTTCATGGGTCTCCAGGACTTCTCCAGGACTTCTCCAGTTCATTGTGCCTCCTGGTTTGCTTGCATTGCAGGGATATTCCTGCTGCCACAGCTTCATACGATATAGTAATTCAATCCTTTTGGGAACTTTGGCAAAAAACAACAGTGTATGTGAAGGTATGACTAATTTTTTAGCAACCACACACGTGAGCCATGCAGAACAAGTCTCCTGCATTTTGCCCCACTGGTTCTATTTCATGTGTTGAAGGAGAAATGGTTTTCCAGCAGTATTTCAAAGCAGAAGAGAATTTCAGAGAAATCCTTGGGGGTGGAGCATGTCATGTTTTGCACTTAGTTATGAGGTGTTAGGAATATCTTTGCAAGGAACATGTGGGTTCACTGGGGGCGTGTAGGTGCAAACCTGATAGCTAACTAACTATAAGAAATATAAGAGAAAACAACATCAACAATAACATGCAACAATAAATGAAGTTCAAAATACTACCAAGAGTAATTTTGAAAAATTCCAAAGCATTCCAAATAAAAACAGTAGCAGAAAATAGAACCTCTTTCTTGGTTAAAGAAACTTTTAAGAAATTGCAAAGCCAACTTTGTCTCATTAGTAAAAATATCTGATTTAGCTGAGTGACTCCCCCTGTCCCAAAGCTTTAAAGTGCACCAATGGAAAAAATTGTATAAAATGCATTGCTTTACATTAAACAGACATCAGAGATGAGAATGGATTTTTCTATTCTAGATAGCTTCAGAAGTGTAAAAGAACAGAGTTATGAATGACCATATACTAGCCAGTTCTTCCTGGCTTGGGCTAGAATGGGGTTGAGCCCCTTTGGTGGGTTATTGGCTGCTAGGACTTTGGGCTTTTGGTTCTGGTTCACAGCCTTCTTTCTCCTCTTGATATATTTTGTTTTCTTTTCTTTAACTCCAGAGTCACCATGGAGTCAGGTGCCCTTGAAATGGACACAATAAAGCATTAAATAAACTACTGAGACCAGGAAGTGGAATTTTTCTCATGGAATCTGCACATTCCTGGGCTCAAACCTGAGTCCCATCCCTTCAGTTCCCTAACAAGACAAGTTCAGGATACCTGCAATGACAGGCTGCTGGCAATGCCATCCAAGGCAGATGATTAGCTATAAATGGCTCTCCCTAAGAAACATGTGTAATAGCCCATGATATGGGCGAACTCCTCTGTATTTAGCATGCTAAGATTAAAGAACCTTGAAGAGTAAACTGCATTGTTGAAATCATTTGAGAAGATCCAGATATGCAACAGTTGATTGATATAAAAGTTCATCAGGATGTAGGCAGGTTTTTCTCCCATAGTTTTTTCTCTGTGAATTTCAATTCCAAGATCTGAAACTGTAAATTAAAGCATTTGTTCACTCTGTCAGGCAGGCAGGGAAACACAGATATAGTAATCATCCAGACTGGAATCTGGTGTCTATTGGGAGTCATGGAATAGATCACAGCAGGCTGAGCACTGTGCACCCACCCATTTTACAATACTGTGATTATGGCAGGTAGGTGGCTCACGTAACTGTACATTTCAGATATGCAGGAGTCCAGAGTAATGTGAAGTATGATTTACTCAGGTTTGTCAAGATGCTTACAATAATAGCATGATTGGCATAATGTGCCACTGGCTTGTCTTTCATGCTTTCTGGTCCACAGACCCTTACGGAAACACTGTTTTGAAGAAAAGACTTGGAAATAAGTAAGTACAGTCATGTTACTTTGTACATTCATGGTCTGTTTCTACAAAGCCTGGCAATCTTCTTATTCACAGACATTTCTTTATTTAATCAACATGAAAGGAAAACAGGATGGCATTTTTCCCCCTCCTACTATCACATGATTTAGGCACTAAGAATATGAGATCTGAGGCATCACCTGGTGCCTTCTTGATATATTGGACTATAAATCCGATGATTCCCAACCAACAGGCTGGTAATTAAGACACTTGCTATCCAATATTTCCGGAGAGTTAGGAAAGGTTGACCTAATAAATTAAGCTATAATTTCTATGGTATATACTAAGTCATAGTATGTTAAAGTATAAATACAATAACCTTCTTACCATACCAGTAGGATACATACATCTGTCATGTATATTTTAACATAAAATGTTAAGAGGCCTAATTAGGAAGCTCAAAGAGGCAGTTGGGTGTAGTGGTTAAAGCATCAGGCTAAAAGACTGATGAATTCCAGGCCTACCTTAGGCACAAAGCCAGCTGGGTGACTTTAGACTGGTCATTTTCTCTCAGCCCAGAGAAGAAGGAACTGGCAAGCCACTTCTAAAAATGTTGCCAAAAAACTGCAGGAACATGTTGATGTACTCACCAGGATTCAAGACTGACTTGAAAGCACAAATTGCCTTTTCCTTTAAAAAGGCATTACTCTTCATTTGGCTGACAACCATATCTTCTCCAGAGAGATTATTGAGGTGTATAAAACATAATCTTTGTTCATGAACAAGTGTATAAAACACTTCTCCATTACTAGATTTGTGGTTGTTCCCTCAACTTGCTTTCTTTCTAGAAATTTGTCAAAGAAGGTTGTTTGCAGAAAAAGGATTATATTTACCCTTTCTGCATAGATATGCTCATTTCACCATGATACCAATGAAGGCCAAGAAATCCATAATATATATGTAAATGAGCCAAATTTAGGAACATAAAAACAGATCTGCTGGATCAGATCAAAGTTCATCTTAGTCCAGCATTTTGTTTCACACAGTCATCAATCAGATGCCTCTGAGATACTTACAAATAGGAGGGGAAGACATATGTTTCTCCCATCATTGTTCCACTGCACTTGGTATTTCAAAACATACTGTGTCCAACCCAGAGGTAACATCAAGTCTCAAAGACCAAAAACACTTGATAGACTTGTTGTCATGTTCCCATTTCAATGTGTTGTTAACATTGTAACGTTTCACATGTCATCTTCTGTTCCGTGTTCCTTCACCCGGGGTTTTTCCATTCCTTCCCCCTCCCTTATGCGAATATGAAAATAGGCTTCTCTCAAATCCAGTTTTGAGAAGATTTTGCCTCTGGCCAGATGTGATAACATATCTTTGATCAGGGGCAAAGGATATTTATTTAATATTGAGACCGCATTGAGCCCGCGGAAATCGGTACAAAGCCTTAATGACCCATCCTTTTTTGGCCTGAATAGGACAGGGGCTCCTACCGGAGAATTAGCAGGCTCAATGAAACCCCTAGCCAGGTTTTTGTCAATGAACTCCCTTAGCGTAGTGAGCTCTTTGGGAGACATGGGGTATATTTTTGGGTGAGGCAATTTTACGTTTGGTAAAAATTCAATGGCACAGTCCGTTTTTCGGTGGGGTGGCAAGCGATCTGCTTCCTTTTCCCCAAACACCTCAGCAAAATCCTGATACTGATTGGGTAGTCCCTCAAGAGGTTGAAGCGTTTGCACAGTAGTATACGCTACCCCTCCACCCTCCATGTCTTCCAATAGGTCTTTTTCGGGTACTTTGTAAAATCCATCTGCAAAAGTCACAGTTCTATGTAGCCAGTTGATAAAAGGGTTTTGTTGCACAAACCAAGGCATCCCCAGGATAACCAGAGGACCCCCCACTGGAGCTACCACAAATGGCAGCTTTTCCTGATGGGAGCCCATCTGCAAGGCGACCAGTCCCGTGGAATGATTGACTGCTTTCCCTCCCGCCATAGTTCCATCCAATTGGGTGAAGATCATAGGTCTTGGCAAAGGAAACGTGGACAGTTCCAGAGCCGCTACGACATCAGGGTGCATAAGGGAACGAGAGCAGCCCGAGTCTAGCATGGCCCAAACTTCCACAGTTTTGGTTTTTGAGCTCAGTTTAACTTTAACAGTCAGTGTGGGGAAATTTCCACTCACCGAATCGTGGTTACGCCCGGTTTCTTCCACCTGCCCTAGGGCGCCCTTCAGGGCAGGTGGTAGGCTTTTCCCGCCGGCTGCTCGAATTGCAACTCTTCTTCCTCTTCTCCGAAGGGTAGTTCTGGGGGGTCCAGTTCTGCGACGGCCGCTTTCAGTTTCCGCGGTGGGGCAGGAGCAGGCGACTTTACTGTAGGTTTCGTCTGTCGTTCCTCTGGACGGCGTCTCGGGCACGATGTGGCTCGATGCCCTTCTTTCCCACATCTCAGGCACTGACCTTTGGAGAATCGTCGTTCCCTTTCTTCTTCCCAGGTTTTCGGTTTGGGGCGGCTGGCAAGTCCAGATGTGCGCGCTCCCCTAGCAAGACGCGATTGTCTAAGCTCTTTGGTATGGGCATAGGTTTGCAGGGCATTTTCTGCGCTGCCCGCCAACTGAATCCACCCATACAGCGTTTTAGGATCATCTCTTCCTAGTGCCCAGCGAAGGATTTCTGGTTCTAGCCCCTGCTTAAACATTTCAATTAAGGTTGGCTCAGACCAGTCTTCCACTTTCCCCGACAAAGCTTTAAATTCCAACGCATAATTGGCAACTGAGAGGGACCCTTGGTAGAGTTTCCTCAGGGCATTTTTCGCTGTTTCTTGGGCTAGAGGGTCTTCGAAATGCTGTTTAAGTGCCCACAAAAAGTCCTCGAAGTCCTCTAACTCAGTTGCCTCAGCCTGGCACAGTTGCACATACCAATCAGCTGCCCTTCCTCTCAGTTTGTTGGCAATGAAATTGATTTTGCCATGTTCTGACCGAAAGTTCCGGCCCCAATCTTCCATATAATGCTTGGCATTAGTGATAAAGAAGGAGAGTGTAGTGGGATCCCCATCAAACTTTACCCCAAATGGTGGGAAGTTTCTTGCCGGCTCAGCTGGCTGTGGCGGTTCCGCGAATGTCAGCGTACGCCGAGCCCCCATGGGTGGCCGATCCCTAGGGGGTCTTGCCTCTCACCCCCCCGCCTGACGGGCTGATCGAGTTTTGCTTCTCCCCCTGGTTGGTAGGGTACTGTGCCTGGGGTACTGTGACGGCTCTTCCTCCCAATCCTCCGGGGTGGGCTCTGCATCTCTGGGTAGATCCTTAAGGATTGTCACTATTAGATCCATTTTATCCTCTAATGCCCTCATACGAGCTGGAGTGACCGGCTCTTCCAGGGGTTGGTTGGTTACCACCACCCCCGGTGACAAGGAGACTTCGGGCTCCCAGGATAATTGTGGAGACCTCCTCCCCGGTGCTCTTTCCATAACAGTTTTATGTTCACTCCTGAGGCTCTCCTGCATGGATATCAGCAGCTCATCTAGTTGGATATCCCGCAACTCCCGACGTGCTGCTCTTTGCGCTCTCGAGGTTAGAGCTGGCCGGATCCTTGCTGCCTCCCGCTCCTCCTCGCTTCCATCACTTGCGCGAAGCTGATGTTCGGTCATCGCTAGCGTTCCCTCTTATCCAACGATTGGATGGGGCTAGCGGAAAATGGATGCAATGATTCTCAGCTTTATGTAACGGTTGCCTAATCCCAAATACTCAGTCTCACAAGCTCGGGCTTAAAGATAACTGATTTATTAAAGGAATAGTATGCAAATACAGAGAAAGCTGAGAATGAGCAAAAGCGCGCCAAATACAAACTTAAAAGCCTTGCCTGTACGCAAGTTCTGCCCCATCCCTCGTCAGGGCGCTCCCCCTCCCAGGTGCTAGAAGCCGTTAGACGCGCCTGGGAAAGTAACCTTGAGCAGGAGTGCAAACCCAAACATACATTCCAAGCCCTCAAAACAACGGAGGGGGAAGGAATGGAAAAACCCCGGGTGAAGGAACACGGAACAGAAGATGACATGTGAAACGTTACAATGTTAACAACACATTGAAATGGGAACATGACACTTGTCCTCCATGAATTTATCCTATCTCCTTTTAAAGACATCCGTATTAGTAACCATCAAGGCATCATGTGGTAATGATTTCTACAACGCAATTATGCACTGTGTGAAGAATGGTTGTCTTCTCTCCATTTTAAATTTCTTTCCAATCAGTGGTTCGAGACACCAATTTTTTAAAAGAGACTAGGAGAAGAGCCAGGAGGTTATAGGCTGGTTAGCTTACACCAGGAAACACCCTAGTGTGATTTGACTATCCACCTTTTATCTGCGATGTCCCCTTTAAAGACCCACATAGAGTAGTTGGAATATGGAGCCAGCAATTTTATCACATGGTATGTAATTGGTAATATTCTTTCTAATCATGAATCCTCTGAACCCCTTATTAGCAATTTATTTATTATAGCTGGAGCCGAAATAGGTGAAAGAATACTGATGGCCCTTCAGTTCTCAACTTGATTGAGAGCTTGAGCACTAACTCTTCTGGATGAAAGTTAAAAAAAAATTCAGCCTGCATTCTTTATAGAAAATGGCTTTTGCTTATACATGAATGGGAATTATATAATTTCTCTAAAAAATTTATCCAACTATCTTAAGGTTCTAATTTTTATTTGCATTGCATATATGATATGGATATTGCAACTGGTTTTATTGTTAATTTTATATCTACCAAAAAAAATGAGAACAAAAGAATGTGACTTTCAGCAAACAGAAATTGAATATTATAACAAACAGCAATTAACAGCAATAGAGCTAATAAACAACAGTAGGCAGAACAAACTCTCAATAATAGACCAAGTATGTATGTATGTATGTATGTATGTATGTATGTATATATATATATATATATATATACACACTGCATGCCTGTATTTTTAATAAAGTACCAAAACAATGAACTTGACAGACACCCTCTCTCAAGTTTCAGAACATAGCCTGTTATGGAGATACAAGTTGCTTCATAAGCTAAGACATATTCCTTCATATGCTTGGGATCCAAACTCCTTAGGCCTTTAGTGGTGTCCACAGGGGGAGTCAAAAAAGTCAATGTAGTGATCACAACTGTACAATCAAAGCCCAGACTCTTTGTATGGACGTATGATGACAGATGGCAAAAAGGGTGGGGCTTCAGTTGCATGTTGCAACTGCAGTTGGGACTTTTTGAATCCACTCCACCTGTGGATGGCCCTGCATCTTTTTTGGGGTGTGAGTGGGGAGGGGGGGATAAGGTGCATTAGAGCTGCCCCTGTCAGTTTCATGCTTAATAGTTTCTGAGGGGCCCATATTTATGTGCTTAAAATGTTTGCAGTTTTTCTCCCCTTAAAGACACTAAGGCTAACAATTAAAAAATAATAAAACACTATAACATCATGAAATAAAAGCAGAATTAAAACCAGAGAAGAGATAAAACACGAACAACAAAGAGAGCAAAAGAGTACATATAGACACATATACAAATACACACACATAAAAACTAGCAGTTTTGTATGCTTGCCATTGCTATTTTAGCCATAATTTATATTCATTTTGCATTAAATGAGAAGGCAAAATTGCTATTCAGAATGTGGAAGCAGGAGGATAAGTATTCAAGGCAGTTTTTAGATTCAGAAACTTTAGGAAACCATATAGAAGATGTTTACAGCTATGCTAAAGTATTGTTAGTGACATCAACTCCAAGATGACAACCCATATCAATATTTTAATATTTTATTATACCTAGATGTGACCTTCATTCATGTTTATGTACTTTTCCCATGAACTTAGCATGTCTTTTGTTGCCACATTTTATTTCTGGGCAAGTACCGGCTATAATGTTGGCATTTTCATGTAACCACTTTTCTCTCATCTCTACTGCCAAGGAAAATTAGTAGTTTGCCAGAACCTACCTGTGATTCTTCCCAGTGGTGTTTAATGGATAGCAAAGGGCAGTGGCATGAAATGACTCTTGCTTCAAAATTGCAGCTGACAAAGAATCAAAGCTCCATTATGTCTACATATATGCAGACATTATACAAACAGTGGGCGTCTGGGTGAAAAAAGTCTGCTTGTGCCCATGCTTTATATGAAACAGAAACTGTGAGATAGCATAGGTCTAAGAAAGATTCCTGTAACCAGAGGCTGATATAGCTGCTTTCCATGGCATAAAAACTATTTCTTCAGAATATCGACAACTGAATTTCTCCGTGGAGACATTATGCCTCTCCAGTGATTGCTAAGTGTTTACAGCCACAATAATGTTCTTGTTTATGGTCTGTGGTTTCTCAATCCTCCTCTGTAATTTCCATACTGAGGGCCAACTCTCAGGTCTGCATATATTTACATGTTTTACTTGTAAGCTTTTAAGCATCAAATTATACAAAATAGAGGTGAGACCTCTGCCAGTTGAGTCTTTTCTTTCTTTTCTCTTCTTTCTTGTATCCATTGTGCTGGGATTTGGCAAGACAAATAAATAAATAAATAAACAAACAAACAAACAAACAAATAAATAAATAAGGATGCAGACTGGCATAAAATAAGTGATAGCTCATATTCTACAGGTTTGTGTTTTGTTGACCTAGCACCATTTTAGCTCTATCGCTGTGTGAAGGATGTCCATGTTTGGGTCCCCTTGCCAATGTGATGACAAATAGACACTCTCTAAGCACACTGAGCTGTCAAAAACATAGTGTGTGCTGTTGTGGCATGCTCAGGATACAATAGCACCACAAAAGTTTGGCAAAACTGTTATGAGCTTTATTTGAGCAGGATTGTACTCTAGGCCTTCCACTGAATTTAATGTATAAAACTGTTTTGTAACAATTTCCCAATCAGAACAGCAATTAAAAAAAAAGTCTGTTCAACCAATCAAGATGACAAGTAAAATGAAAGAAAGGAAGGAAGGGTACTTTAGTCAAGATTACAACTCGCACGCAAGGGGTAAGCTTCATGCTGCCAAGCTGAACATTTGTTTTGTTTTGTTTTACCTTATATCATGTTTCATACTGTTTTTTCCACTGAATGACCTTACCTAGTATGAGGTAGCATATAAGTAAAATCAGTGATTTTTTAAAAAAAAATTGCTGCAGGAAGAAAAGAATCAGAATTTAGGCTGGGTACTGCCTTCTCTGCAAAACTGAAATACTTTGGCCACATAATGAGAAGACAGGACACCCTGGAGAAGATGCTGATGCTAGGGAGAGTGGAGGGCAAAAGGAAGAGGGGCCGACCAAGGGCAAGATGGATGGATGATATCCTAGAGGTGACCGACTCATCCCTGGGGGAGCTGGGGGTGTTGACGACCGACAGGAAGCTCTGGCGTGGGCTGGTCCATGAGGTCACGAAGAGTCGGAAGCGACTAAACGAATAAACAACAAACTGCCTTCTCTAATTTTTCTACATTTCATGTTTTGTATATCACCAATTTTGAAGCAATGCTTGGCAGTTTATACTGAAAACAAGCATAATAAAATCAGCATAAAACAATTTTAAAATGATAAAATTAATCAAATCAATGTCATATCCTCCCTCTGTGAATAGATCATAAAACCCTTGAAACAGAGTTTTAAAAGCATTCCTAAATAAGAGCAGGGTAAAAACTATAGATTTCTTGGAGGAGGGGGTTCAAATGGCCTGGGGACCTCAGATTGCACATCCTTGTTTTAAAGAATAGGTGATTATTAATTTGTAAATGGAAGCCTTTATTTTGCTGTTTATTAAAGTTGTGTTGTAGTTATTTTGTATCTGTTTGTTTTACAATTTTATCTTACAAACCTCCTTGAGGAGGTTTTGCTCTAAAGTCAATACACAAATTGTCCTAACTGCCAGGAAACACGCTGAGACAAGGAACTGGTCTCTAATGTTTTATTGCTTGTACATAACAGGAATCCTAACAAACTGAAGAAGCGTGGGAAAACCCCAGCCATATAAACCCCAAAGGTTAAGGCGGTTCTGATCTGTGTCTCTTTGAATGGCTACCTCATTCCTCAGTGCTACGCATGCGCTTAACAGTCTGGATGGGAGCCCCCTGCTCGCCATCCTTACTCATGACACAAATAATTATAATAAATACATTTAAACTGTAAGGAAAATCTCCACAAAAATATCAAAACATATCTCAGTTACTGACATTTTGAAGGACCTTCACTGCCTGAAGAGATCACAGGAAAAAAAAAAGTGTAAATAATAGGGTCCTCCTGTGACACCGATAAAAGTCCAAACTGTGGGTGCTCAATGAATCTCCTCCTCCAAAACGAAGTGTCCCAACTGAGATAGCCATGGGCCTCTCTTCCATGGGTGGTGGGGAGGGAGAAGACTCTCCAGGGAAAGTGACCATTTGGATAGATATATTGGGAGAAGGTGATCCTTCATATTGCTTTGCCCTAAGCAATTAGGAACTCAGGCTATAAGACCATGAACTAAGCCACAAACAGACTGGAAAGCTAGTGCATACCCATACCATCCAATTCCTTGTAGCAATTTGGCTTCCCTGTTTTCGCAAAGGCAGCTCCATACACAACTTATTACAATCTAATCAGGAGCCTATCATGATTTCTGTAGCACAGCTATCATGCCAGGTGATGGTGATGGTCAATATATCAATCTCAATTTCATTTTAAGCAAAAGCAGTTCAAGACACAGAGGTAGCTGGAACCTCTGGAAACCATCATGCATTCAGAAGCATCAAAAACTGACAATCTGTTTAGGGGGAAGGAAAATTGAACTACATCCAGCTTGGCAAATGAACCACCCATTAATGGTATCATCATTTTGTATAATCAGACTATTACTTGCTCAGCCGTTGATTTAAGATACCTACTAGTTATTTCCAGGCAAACATGATCCTGTCTGCTGCATTAAGTGAGAAGATCCAAAAGTTCAAAAAGCTTCCTGTTCAGAAGTAATTCTGAACACAGCAGTATCAGGCTGGAAAGAATAGTGCAACTACGGGACATGACTGAAAAACAAACCCATCCCATAGTCACTCTCACTGTTTGTTCTATTCATACAACTAACAAAGCCAACTACCATCCACAAGGTCTTGACATCCCAGCATAAATCTCTGGATGAACCTTCCCAATAGTTTAGTGCACAGTCTTAATTGCATGGAAAGCCAGACACAATACTGTAGAATATCTACATAATCGATAATAAGAATAGTCTTATGGCATCAGGTATCAAAGCAGAGCACAATGGCCACAAATAGTACTCCACCGCTCAACAGCAGTCATTTCTGGAGGATGAGAGGATGAAGCTTTTCTGTGTTCATCCTTTTTTTCCACAGTTGGCACTTTCCCCAATTTATTTAGTGTTAGAGCAAACAGTGTTCAGACAGAGTGAACAGAAAGAGGAATGATTTGCTAGAGTTCAACCAAGATTTCCCAGTTACCCAAATATAGCAGCAACAAAATAAGTCTCTGCCTCTCTCCTACGCTGCCTTAAATTAGCCTGCTAAAATGAATAATTGGTGTAACAAGGATTGGATTTTAGCACAGAAGGCTATGGACTCTTTCCATTTGTATACCCAGAACAAAATTTCTGAGCTCTGAATTCTTCTGTTTTAAGTGAGTATCTTTTTGCTGTTGGCTCTATCAGATGGATTTCAGTATTTCAGTAACAGCAGCAGCAAGAATAACAAAATTAACGTAAAATAAATCTGAAACCTGCACACACTTCTGTTGCAGCCATAGGATGACATTGTAACTGCCTCCTTTTGTCTAATTCAGAAAGGAAATACAAAACAGGTTGGGTTTAAACATGTATTGTTAGTGGGCACTGAGTGGATGAATATGCATGAGGAATATTGAAAGCAGGAGATTTGGCTCTCTCCAAGGGCCTGGCACTTCTCCTGGAAAATTCAGGCATACAAATGGTTAATGCAAGATTTCTCTTGCTTTCATTTCTGCTCACTTTAGGATCTAGCAAAGGGCAGTCATATCTGATTGATATGCCATCATCAAAAAGCATCAGAAGGACAACATTCACAGGCCGTGTGTGTGTGTGTGCGTGTGTGTGTGTGCGCGCGCGTGTGTATTTTGCCTTTGATTCTCCCCAACTCTGTGGTCAGCCATGCAGATTTCAAACTGAAGGAATTACCTTTGCCAGCTGAACTCCTGTGTGTGAATTCTAATGACAGAGTAATGAAACTCAAATGATGTTGCTTTAAGGGAGTTTTTTCTAATGGAAGGATTTTTTTTTTTTAAGTCTGCTCTATGTTCAAAAAGCTATAGGAAAATAGGTTTTTAGAAAATCTTTCAGTGTCTTTTTGGAAGGAAGATCTACCTTAAGAAATTTCTTTAACAAAGAGAACATTATTTCAGACTCTAACATTTCTGTCTGCCTATTATCATTAGTCATAAGCTAAGCCTCGCACTAAATGTCTACTGAGCACAGATAATGTTCATTTTGTCTGGAAGACAGGTTGCTGCCTGTCAAGGAGAGATGGAATAAATGACAGGTTTGGACTCTCTGCCTTGCAGGCATATTAGGCTAAGAAATCGCCAACATGATGAAAAATTATTTTGTCAAAAATTTGTAGGTCACCCATCATTGTCTAATGTATCCCGTGATTAATTGCTAGCATAGATCAGCATTATGTCTTTCCAGTGAATCGCTTAATTGTTGCCTGCTTCATGCTCTTAATGTAATGATGAGGCATCTGGCCCTTTCACATGTGCTTTCAAATGCCAGCGTTTGCATCCAGGTTACAGGAATGGGAATGTTAAAGTTAAAGGACTCTTTGAAATTAGAACTTTCTCCTTTTGTTTCTTTTTCTCCCTCTTCCTCTTTATGGCAACGCACACGGTAGGCTGCATGTTAGTGTTAATGTATGTAGATTTTATTTCTGATGAGTGATTATTTGACTGCTCATTTTACGAAGATTTATGGTGTGCTTTCTATCTCCTGACTGCAGCGCTACTCTTATCTTTAATAAAAGAGATGAGGACATTAATCAGCCTTTGTCAGGAGTCCTGACTAAGACATTAAATGTACTGTATGGGATAGGTAAACACGCTCCAGATCCTTCTCTACTCCAGTAGATCAGGCAAAAAAACACTCATTATATTTATCATAATTTCACATCTGCTGTTTTTGAAGCAATGTACCATGAGGCCATAAACTGTATTACAACTATGCATAAATTCAACTGATTTGTGACTGGAGCAACTAATTCCTAAAGTACATTTTAGAAAAACAAGCAGTGAGCCCTGAAATTGCAATTCCATAAAGGCACTAAATTACTGACTGAGGATTCAAGAATTTGCTTGATGTGATTCTGCAGTGACCATTTTATAAAAAGTGACAGTGTGCCTGTGATTGAGTCAATAAAATAAGGATGAATGAGCCATACACTCAAACAAGATTAAAGAGGAAGACAATGACAGAGGACAGATGCATGGGATATAAATAGAGGAAAGTATAATGTTTTTCCCAAAATAGCACTAGGATATGACTATTAATAATGGGAAAATTAATTTGCACCAATCATTTTAATGCTGGTGGTAGTAGGTATGTGTCAGGAATCCAACATGAACACCTTAGTTTTAGTTTAGGACAGGTAGAATGATAAGGGATAAGAATGCGTATAATTGATGAGGAGAAGGCTGAAGTAACCCTTTAAAAATATGACATACTGAGTTAAGCTGTCTGAAGCTTTGAAAATTGGGATTAACACAGGCAATTGCCTTACTTTGCAAGTGGATTAAATGGGAGGGAGAAAACAGTCAAATGACTTGCAAGAAATATATAATATTGCACTTCTCATGAACAAAAGCAGATGCAGACTTGCAGAGCAGAAATTGGATTTTCTGTTTCACTATCAATGTTATGACTTCTATACTGATCTTAAATGCACTTGCTTAGATGTGTGGATTTGCTTTTAAAGAATGGTCCAGTTTTAAACATTTGAAACTGGAAGTAAATCTTACTGATAAGGTCAAGATGAAAATAGTATCATCAATGTATGTGAAATAGTATGTAATATATGTAAAATAAAATAAAGAAGCAAATAAGAAAGTATCCCAGCCCTAAGTACCTTATGATCTGGACATGAATGGTAGGGAAAGTACCAGTCAATTTCTGATAAAAAAAAGAGAGAGAAGAGAGAAATTGGAGAAGCAATGCAATTAACTATACTGTTAGTGCAGTTAGTGATGTGTATATTGTAAATATGTTGCAACAAATTATTTTTTAAAAAAGACGTTGCATAGCCCTTTCATTTCCTTCAAGATAGTTAAAACTAAAGAACTCTGAAAGTGAACCCAGATAATCATGAACCACATGTTGCAAGCTATGGGCTGTTTGTATTTTTTAGAGGACTAAACATACCTCATGCATACTCCCAAAAAAGCAGAATCATGAATCTTCCCTAATTATTTCAATGGAGAAGGAAGACACATTCAAGAAAATACTGGCTAGCTTCTCTTTCTCTCTTTGACATGATCTGTGGATGTTCTCTGGGACCAAAAGGAAGAGGAAGACAATCAGATCTTCCTCCCCACCCCCAACTGGGGTTATAAAGAAAATAGGATTTTTTTTTCTATTTTAGACTTCCCTTCATCTGGGTAATTTTTTTTAAAGAGATTTGTTGTACACTGTTAAATGGTTTCCAGTGATGCATATCTTAAAATAGTCACTCCTAACAGGGGCTTCAATAATGACACATCAGAAGTATTGAAGCATGATTAGCCAAACTT
Organism: Candoia aspera; assembly: GCF_035149785.1. NCBI lineage: Eukaryota > Metazoa > Chordata > Lepidosauria > Squamata > Candoiidae > Candoia > Candoia aspera. Next base: position 284,643,300 of record NC_086153.1, on the reverse strand, counting down.
TGCATGGAGGAATTCTTATTAATGCTGACGTGTCAGGGTTTTCAGTTATAATCTTTAAGCTACTGTAAACTGCTCAGAGTCTCTCCTTGAGGGGGAGAAGGGTGGTGATAAATTTGATAGATAAATAAATAAATAAGCTTAAGAATTTAAAGAATTTGAAATAAACAGCAAAAAGATTTTGATCTAAGAAAGTTATGAGAGTCCAGAAAAATTTGAAATATTGACTTTTACTATAACATTTTAGAATTAACTATAAAAAAGAGTTTCTCATGGGAAACAGACTTATTTTGGCTATCCTGGCTATTGTAAGTCATAACAAAGATAAGTTACTTTACTTATGGACAGTAGAGGGGACCAAAGATTCTAAGCAGAAGGAAAAAAAATACAAGCCTGTTCTTGATGTTTAATACTGGGACTTACAAAATGATACAGAATGTTATAACATTGGAAACATTAAAGGAGATCTTTGAAGGATAGAGCCAGAAATTAATAACTGCAGTAAATTAATTAATAACTACAATATCAACACTGTCAGTAATGATGTCTGCTTCTATGGATAGACTGTCCAAAGGATGTTAATGAAAGAATGACAGATGTGGAACAAGTTTTATCTGACAAGACAGAAAGTGGAACTACAAATGACAGGCCAAGAGAATGGTTTGGAAAAGGATTCTTTACTGGATATACAAAATAAACTGGCTGAAGTTTTAAAAATTAAAAGGGAAATACAAATGATAAACCAAGAGAATGACGTGGAAAATGTTTTCTTATTCGATCAACAAAAGAGGCTTGTTAAAGCCTTGAAGAAATCTTTGTGATGGGATAAAGAAAAATTGAAGAGAAATCAAATCCTACAACAATATATGATTGAATTAAAGATTAAGACTGTTAGAAGTAAAAGAAAAGAATATAAAGTTGGTTTATTTGATCAAGGTTAAAAGAAGACTCTTTTTTTTGCAAAGTTGTGGCAACCCTTTACAGACTTTTTGCTGACACCAGGATTGAAAAGTTGATGTCTGATGGATCTGCTTATAGATAAGGATTGGGATATGGGATGAAGAGATATCTGTTTAACCTTATAGGAGGTGAAGAGTTATTAAATTTGTTTATACTTGTTGTGATAAAGGTTGGAAGTCACTTTGTTATATATTTCTTTTCTTTTTATTATATATTTTTTCTTTTCTTTGTCTTTTTATCCTGCACTTTTTATTCTTTTTTTCCTATTTTCTTCCCTTTCTCTAAGTTTAGTTTGTATTAGTTTTTACTGTTCTAATAAAAATTCTTAATATAAATTATATTCAATTATTGCTTATGTGTCAGCCTTTTCAGGATGCCATCCTCTTGAAAATTAAATTCCATACTGCATCTTCTATCCTTTCTCAGCACTGAGGTGTGGTGAAAGTGGGAAAGGAGCTTTCAATGGCAGTAGCAATTATTTTACACCTTTCTCTAGAGCTATGGTGTGACATAGTTTGTAGAAGTAGAAAAGCCAAAAATACTTGCCACATCATCACCTTCTCCTGCTTCTTGCCCTACCAGCATATAAAAGGGGGAAAAAAGAACCTTCACTGGTATAGAACAAATGATTGACTTTTGCACAAAGATCCTCATGGACTGTTCATGAAAGTTGGAAGATATTGGAGATTACAGCAGTGAAAGAGGGAGCACTCATAATTAACTGGTGCTTTGTTATCTACTCATTCCCATCCACCTACTATTAATGCTGTCTGTGTTGTGATATCAGCTAGAAAATATTCTCCCCCCCAACACCTTCCATTCTTATGCAGGCATTACTAAGCAAGCAAAGCTATATATCTGAGCATTAGCTCCATCCCGGTGATTATGTGAGTCCTCCTGAGTTCTGCAGTGGCCACCTTTTCTGTCAGTGTTGGCTCCATGTATCATTGAAAATCTTGGAACTCAATTCTCCGGTAACTTTTTAAGATGATGTCTCTTCCTCTTGCTTTAAGATGTACGAGCTGTTTTTTTTTCCCCCCTTCAAAATATCTGAAGTGACTCACCAGCAGGACACATGCAAAATAGAAAAATAAAAGGCCACAGACTCCACAAGAGCAACCAAAAGTGCTATTAATATAAAACAAACAGTAGAATTATGTGAATATGGAAAGATTTGCAATCAGTAGATCAGATAAACCAGATAGTGAATGAACTATTTCAACCAGATTAATAATAGCTGTTGGGTCACCTACAAGTTCAATGCTCTAGTTCCAAAAGAGCCCATCCAGAGATCCCTTAGCAAAATAACCAATGTGTACCAGGGGTAAAGACATGTGCCGACCTCATTCTTGTTTCACAGAATTTGGAGGTTAGTGGTATCTACTCTATGTGTATTTTTTATATAATTTTTTTTTCCTAAAAACTAAAAGAACCCCTAATCCTTTAAAGCAGTGTTTCTCAACCTGGGCAACTTTAAGATGTCTGGACTTCAACTCCCAGAATTCTGGGGATTGGCTGGGGAATTCTGGGAGTTGAAGTCCAGACATCTTAAAGTTGCCCAGGTTGAGAAACACTGCTTTAAACCATCCTCATGGAAAGTGCACCAACTGTTTTTGCCTTCTCTCTTTCTCTTTCTCCCACCTTTCCAGCTTTGGAATATCATTACAACTAGAACTGCACAGTCTTGTAACTGTAACTTTATAGCAGCTCTGGGATATTAGTGACTTTATCTTAATCCCCCCCTCCCGTAGTAGTTTCCACCATTCTTCACTACCACTATATACTGAATTTTAACATTTTCATTGAGCTACCCACTGTAACCAAAAGATTTTCTTCCTGGTTAGTCATGGGCTTACATAGAACCAATATAATGCACTGTGTGTATTTGTATTCATATTCCAACATTTATACATTTATTTAAAACCTCATTTATCTTTTTAGTTCCTTGGCAAGGTTTTCAGTCTGCTATATTTTTCATTGTCCTGAATAATGTCATTTCCAACAGGGTAGCCATGATGTCTTGTTACATCCAAAAGCCCCAGATTTTTGTCACCCTTGCAGAATAATGTACTTGCTGTTGCTTGATGCAGCATTTCATTGTGTTAGAGGAACCATTGCTTGAGTCATATTCTATTCATTACTCTAGTGGAAAGATGGGAGCAGGGAAGGTCACCAGTTTGGCTCATTTTGTCTTATCCTCATTGCTATCTCTAGTTTTTGTCTTAAATGGAAAGGCCAAACCTGAGAGACTAGACTTTCCCCTAAGATCTTGTTTATCCTATGTTATCTAGAGCAGTCACCTCTTCTACCCTTTTCTTCTCATTCTATTCTAAACCTATCCATTTTGTTTCAGTGGTTCATATGTACTTACTACTTTGGTCTCTAGGAAGACCATTCTGGTAGTACTTTCTTCCATGCTGTATGGCAACCTCTATTTGACTAAGAATATTAATCTCCACTATATCACTATATGAGGACTATTAGAACCTGAATAGCAGTGCATAACAGTACATTGTTTTCTTCTCTGGGTCGCTATGGGCATTTCAAATACATATCTGCAACTTCAGATTTAAAATGGCTACTTTTAATTATATTTATTTTATACTTTAGAAGGAATTATTTACCACTAACAGAAGGACAACCTGATGAGTACATACCACTAAAGCCTTCAAAATTACACCTTGTGTGGATGCACAGCAAAACTCCATTCATACTTTATTACACTTCAAATCTGGCCTTGCTTCAGTTTTTCATATGTTATCTAATGAACGTACACCCTTGAATTCTTCTATCTTTTCAGGATTAAGTCTCAATTTATTAATGTCACTCAGCTACTCAGTTCATAAACTCAGTTGTTTCTGCTTTCACATTTGTTGGGAAGGAAAACAGTTGGGCTGTGCATCAGTTTTGGCAGAATCCCAAATCCTGAGTCTAATCATGCTTCTTTGAATGGATTCCATAGCTTTATGAGGCAAAGCCAGAACAGACTAAGTTACCCACACTAATTCAAGTCTGTTATGAGATTTAGAGCTTCTGGGCACAGCAGAGAGGTAGGCATTTTGTCAGCAAAATAAACAAATGAACAAACAAATACACGTTAAATAAATAAAAGCTACTTTCTGTTTATTCAGGAAGAGGAGAAGGAATAAAGTTGAGTGACTGATGGGTCTACTTTTTAATCCCAAAAATGGTTTATCAAGAGTTATTCAATCTCTGTAAGTTTGAGGAAGGGATGCTAAGCACTTTGCCTGTAAATGTCAAATTCATAAATAATTAATTTAAAGGGGCTTAGTCTCCAAATTCATGCCTATATCCCTCTGTGAATTAGAAGATTTCCACAATGTTCGCCATTTTCATTCCTATGTTGCCCATCAAACAATAATGAAGATTAATGAATCTTTTTTAACATCACCAAGTCTGTCAAGACTCCCCTTGCATAAAGCCTCCTGCACACATCACCATGAAATTTGTCACATACTACTGAAGGGGCACCTAAGCTGGCAAAAGCCCTGAAATTCTATCTAAACAATAAGAGAAGGCATGTGCCACCAAAAAATTAAAGTTTCAAAATTCCTGGATCCATTTTTTTCAAAACAGTCAACCTTTATTCCCCGAGAAGCATTAGCATGGTTTCTAACGTATATTCATTTCTATTAAAAAGTTACAGCATGATACCTGCTTTTTAGGGCTTCCCATACTCATCAGTGAGACAGGATGCAGTTTCTTAAATCTGACATTGAATTTGGGCTCAAGTCAAAGCAAGCAGCGTCTGGTTCACAGTGAGTCACAATCGGATACTCTTTAAAGTGCTAAAACAAATCTTGTGGTTAATGTGTTTCCCTGGAAAATAGAGTTGAGAGCTAGGCTTCCTCATACTCCAAAACTCTGGACACTTTCCCCCTGTAGTTACACGTAGATATTAAAAAGCAAATAGGAGAAGTTGAAAACCATATGGTAAACCTCAGATTAACAGTGGGGAGGTATGCACACTTATGTAGAAAAATATAAATGAATGGATTAACAAGCACTGCTAACAGGAATTTGGCAGTAGAGTTCACTGAGAGAGTTTCAGGGGATCCCTAATGTTTTTCTTTTAAGTAGACATGCGGTATTTGGCTGACTTGAGAACAAAGAGAAGAAGAAACGAGTGAAGATGAATGGGCAAAACTTTGCACTCATGACCTGGAATGCTTGTGGTATGTTTGTGGTAAAAAGAACTTGGCTTATTTTGCAGCCAGTGCACACCTCTATTAATGTACAAAGGAAAATGGACAAAGATTGGAATAGTGAATGACCACATTTCATCTCATAAGACAGGACGACGATTTAATTCACCAAAGGATGCATTGCAACAAGAGCTGACAGAGGATGCAGCTTTCCATAAGAAAGAGAATAAAATGAAGAAGCAAGGGATCCAGGCTGGTGACAGAGAGGGACAACCAGAAGCAAATGACAAACAAGTTGTTCTGCCCTCTTGGAACTCTGAAATGGCTTTAAGACCTTTGCAGAAGAAGGATAAGAAGGAGGCAGTGCTATGTAGGAGATAGGATGGATCTCTGAAGAACACAAGAGATGCAACTGCATCTTGCAAGAAGACAAAGTGAAGTGTTATGGTTGTTGTTGACTAACTACTATGACAAACAGAAACAAACCTGTGCCATCCAGACCAGATGTTTCATAAAGTGTGCTGGTTGCCAGAAACAAGATTTAAAGGTATGAAGAACAATGGCAAGTCTTATCAAGCCCATTAGCAATTATCCCCTCCTGTTAATCCGTGTGGAGACAAAGAATACTGCCAAGAGGAGCTATGGCCATATCACTATGCACTTTGAAAATCTAGAAAGGAAGATTGATAACATTTTTATCTATTCTTTGAGTCCATGGAGACAGGAAAGAGAGGAAAGAAGATTACAAATGAATGGGTTTAGAAATGAATGAATGAATGAATGAGTGACTAGAAGTGTTGCTATGATGGGACATATTTTAATGAAAAATTGTACTGTATGTTGAAAGAATCCATTTCTGGTCAGAAATCCAATTCAATGAACTTCACAGTACTTTAGAGAGCATCTGAATTAAAATAAGTGGAGGAAAAAAAATTAAAAACAATACTGTTTTTTTTCTGTCTACCACTGCCTATCCAGTGAAGGGGAAGATATGAATTATGCATTCCAGATTCAGACTGCAGATCTTTCAAAGTGGCATGAAATGATCTGTTAGGTTAGATCTGGGGAAACCCAGTTCAGGTTTACTCTTGGCCATGGAAGATCACCATGTCCCAGCCCAACCTTACAGTCTTGTTAAAAAGTAAAATTGGAGGAAGAAATGCTATATACACTTCCTTGAACTTCTGGAGTAAATGTGGAATAAAAATTTAACAAATAAAACAGATAAATAAGTAACCCTAACATAAATTGGAAGATATTCTGCTAAGCATGGTCCTTCTAGGAAATTCCCAATTTACCTTGCTGGCCACTTTCTCCTTCAGAAAGTAGAGGAAGACACAAGGAAATCAGCTATTTTTGATATGAATTTAACCAACAGGGGAAATGTAGTCAAAGAAGTGGATGTGGCATGAAAACTGAGAGATTATGGACAAATAATGTTGGAGTTCTTGATTTTAACAGATATTAAAACTGAGTGCTCTTCATGAAGTCCAAACATGGACTTCAAGGAAGTAGATTTCTGTGTTTATCCATGCTACACTGCTGTTGTGTGAGCTGCACTGGCTCCCAGTTGCTTTCCAGGTACAATTCAAGGTGCTGATTGTCACCTTTAAACCCTACATGGCACAGTTCCAGGTTTATTTATTTTATTTATTGATCAAATTTAGCCACCGCCCATCTCCCCCAAAAGAAGGACTCTGGGCGGTTTACAATAAAACCAAGTGCAAAATATAAACATTAAAAGGTTACTTGTGGGATCACCTCTTCCCAAGAGTATCCACTTGTCATAGGGTGGGTGTGCTTCAGGTCCCTTCCCTCAAACATCGTCATCTGGTGGGATGTCTTTTCTGTAGCTGCCCAAGCCTTTGGAATAGCTTTCTACCTGAAGGCCATAAAGACATGGCTTTTCCTCCAAGCATTGGGTTAGGATGGAGTTGAGTCAAGGACTTAACAGTATGGGTGATCTGGCACCTGATGGGAAGGGTATGATCTGTCTTTATGAAGTTTGTATTGGCCGTTGTGTGCCACCTAGGATCGCTGTGTGAGATATGTAGCCATATAAGTTCTTTAAATAAAAATAAAATAAAGTAAAGTAAAGACCTCTGCATACTTTTGGGTCAAATCTTACAGGTAATAGGATAACAGGTCTCGACCAAAGCTTTTGCTGGTTTTTAAAAAGTTACGAATGCTGCTTCCTCTATGCCCTGCTTATGTCAATGGAATTGTAACTGTGTGTGCCATCCTGCTTCTGCTGTCTCTGTTAACTAACTGAGAGTATTGCCAGCAAGCCACAACCCTGACAGCTGAATTCTGCCTAGAACAGGCCAGGCTTTGCTAATGTGCTGTAGGCTGGTCTGGCACTGCACCAATTTATTTTTCAATTGGAATGAAAGTATTTCCATGTTGGTTGTGCATTTTGTTGGACAATTCAGAGACTCCTATACTACCGCTTTCCTACTAACTGTGCCTTAAAAAAAGATGGAGATTAAATATTTCAAACTGTTTTGTGGTGCAACTCTTGAAAATGGGCAGGTTTAATACCATTCTATTATGCCAAAAAATGAAGTAGGTTCAGGCTTTTTAATGCTTCCCCACCATAGAAAATTTTTAAAAAAATCTTCAGTGTTGAGACTGAGTAGTTGAATCTGATTGAATTGTTTGAATAAATCCCATTTGCTTTTACATCTTGAATCCCAGACTTGAACTGTATCATATCTTCTTCAAATATCCGATCTCCAATTCTAAATGGACTGGGACTAAGTCACATAAGGACTACAGGAGATGTAATATATCTTAATTTCAACAAAGCAATTGCAAAGTACCCCACAACATGCTAATTAGCAAGCTAGTTAAGTGTAGGCTGGATGGCATGACTAATAAGAGGATACATAGCTGCCTTGAAAATCATATTTGAAGAATGCTCATCAATGGTTCTGAATCAAACTGAAGGAGATGTTGAATGCTGTGACACAAGGATCACTCTAGGTAGAAGAAGTTTTCAAATAACATTGAGTTAAGTGTGATCACTAATACATAAGCAAAATACAGAACTCAATATATAGATGAGAGAAATACGCTGAAAGTAACAGAATGAAATTTAACAGAGACAAATGCAAAGTTTGCCATTTAAGAAACAGAACACAATTTCAGAATGGGGGATATCTGGCTTGGCAATAATAAAAGAATTTGTAATAGCAATAGATTATAAACTGAATATGAGTAATCATTGTGAAATGCTACAGAAAAGGTAAATACAATTTTAGACTGTATCAACAGAATAATAGTTTTTAAGTCAAGGGAAGTAATATGTCTACTTTATTATACATTCCACCTTGTGTACTGAATCCAATACTGGGCAGCACATTTTAAGATTAAGACAAAATGGACCAAGTTCATAGAAGAACAACAAGGATAATCAGGGATTTTGGAAACTATGAAGAGAGGTTGAGATTACTGGGAATGCGTAGTTTTGAGAAGAAAACGCTAAAAGGGGATATGATGGCACTTTTCAAATACATGAAAAAATGTCCCACAGAAGAAGAAGATTTTCTACTGTTCTAGAGTGTAAGACATGAAATAATAGATTTAAGTTATTTTAAGTTAGATTTTGATTTAAACTTCCTAACCATAAGAGGAGTTTAACAATGGACCAATTACTCAGAGAAAAGGTGGGCTCCTCTTCACTGAATGTGTTCAAGCAGATGTTGAACAGCCATCTGTTGGGAATGTTTAATTTGGACTCTTGCACAGAGCAGATGGTGGGATCTGATGGGCTAAATATCCCCTTCCAACTACATAATTCTAGGAGTCTACAAATATAGTGTATAAACTCTGGCAATCATGCATATTCATATGAAAACGTGGAGAATGTGCACAAGCTGACTGCATTAACAGAGTATTACATTTTAAAATTATGTATATCTACCTATCTATTTATGTCATACTGCTTCTTTTCACCTTAAAATTGTGCTTAATATATGGTTATTAAAAAAAAGTAGGCTGCATTAATGAAAACCAGAAGTAAAAACAGGACTAACATAATTATAACCACATATGTTAAGTATGTTAAGCACATACCTTAAAAAAAAAATTGAAAAGTCAAAATTCAAAATATTTGTCAGTGCTGCTCCTGAAAGTAGAGAGTAGGACCAATCACAACTCCAAAAAGAATTTATTTTACAGTTTGAAAGAAACAAGAGAAGAATCTTTCCCTCCTAAGCTGGGAATGAATGAAAATGCCATGTTTTCATTTTCCTACATAATGATGCCTATATAATTTATTTATTTATTTTATTTATTTATCAAATTTTATCTCCGCCTATCTCCCTCCCAAGGAGGGACTCTGGGCAGTTTACAATAAAATAGAATTAAAAACCAAAACAGTTATAAATACAATAAATACAATAAAAGTAAGAATGTGATGGAATCGAGACAGGCGTGAGTTCTTTATCAGACCGTGAATATAGTAGGTCCATCTGAAGTCACTCTAGGGCGCTAGCCATCCCTAGGTACGGCTATTCCCCTTTCCATTCCAAGCCTGCTGGCAAAACCAGCTCTTTAATCTTTTTCGGAAGTCCAGGAGAGAAGTGGCCTGTTTCACCTCTGGGGGAAGGATGTTCCAAAGGGCGGGAGCTACTGCAGAGAAGGCACACTTCCGAGACCCCGCTAGATGGAATTCTTTTACGGATGGGGTCCGTAACTTGCCCTCCCTGCATGACCGGGTGGGGCGGATCGATGTGATTGGGACGAGACGGTCCCTCAGATATCCTGGTCCCATGCCATGTAGGGCTTTAAAGGTAACCTTGAACTGGATCCAGAAGCAGACTGGGACCCAGTGTAGCTCACGCAAGAGAGGTGTTACATGTGCAAGCCTTGGCACACCCAGGACTGCCCACGTGGCTGCATTCTGGACCAGTTGTAGCTTCTGGATACTCTTCAAGGGTAGGCCCATGTAGAGCGCATCAGTCTATATGGGAGTTGACCAATTATTGAATAATAATTCGATATACACTCAAATTGCTTTTAACCTCTGGGGATAGGGGTGTGTGTGTGTGTGTGTGTGTATAGAGAGACAGAGAGAAAGAGACACACACACACACACACATATACATACATACGCACATACATACACTTTTCAGTGTAGCCTGTAGACCTCAGATTTTCTGGTGGCCTCCATTCAAGAACTAACTGGGTATGATTCTGCTTAGTTTTTCAAGATCAGCAAAGATAATCTACATGCTTATACTGAATAATTAACTGAAAATGTGATATTTGGGGTAGATGATTCGGGTGGCCTTGAAGGCTTGTAACTTGTGAGGGGCCATTCATTAGAGGTCTTTAGGAATACCCAAAACATTTTAACAGCCTGCAGACAGAAGGAAAAAGCATTTCTAAAGGCAGTAAGTGCTACGCACTTAACAAATGCAATCTGTAGCTATATACATCTTATATACTGTGCTATAAGATGCCTTTCAATCTGTATTGCACAGTTTTGTTTTGCTTTGTTTTGTTTTGAAGTGCAAAACAAATTCCATAGCATATTCCTTCTCCTTTAAGTATGCTGCACCGTTATAGCTACAAATCTGCAAAGATTACAGTCTATGTACATCTCTTTGTCCTCTGTGGAAGCCAAAAAAGGCTTGAAGTCCATGAAGAACTCCATCCTTTCTCTTCCTATTATCAATCTGTGCATCGCTGAGCATTTCTCTCCCTGACCTTATTACTTTACTGAAATTAAGCTTGAAACAATCTGATGTCAGGTCCTATAGTATATCTCCTTTTATTGCCTACCTTGCTGAGAACGTCCATATTGCTAATGCTGCATCTCATTTTAGATGGATTTAGCCAGATATATATTCCCTAGTTTATAGAGAATCTGATGGATTGCATTCTGCACAGAGGAGCTGTGGATCAGTCTTTTCTTGATGCATTTTGTAGAATGGGAGAATTCCGAGAGAAATGCCCAACCAGAATTCATAGTTTTTTCCTTTGGAATCAGCAAGACATCTTTCATATTCACCACTAGAGATGCATATAATTGCAGGAAGATTGATGTCGCTCTCACATTGCTTTTTCTTATTAATAGCCCACTCCCATACAGATTTGCTTGGAACTATGTCCCATTGATCTCAGTGTCACTTACTAGCATATAATATGGGGAAGAGGCTTAGTTGCAATCTCAGGACTACTACAGCAATGTATAGAAAAGGGATAATTATGGGGTAAAGAGATTTTGCTTACCAAACAGTGCTAGTCTGCAAATAAGGCTAACAAGGCAATAAAAGGCAACACATGGACTACGTATATGCAATGCTAGGTGAGGAGATTTCTACCATCAAACAAAACTTCTTTGCTTTCTCTTCCTCTTTGTCTGCTTTAGTGGGTCCCTCCTAAATTACAGAGGCAGATTTGGAATGTCTATATAGAGGTGAAAAAAAAAGTTAATAGATGTTACTGCCTCAAAAACCACAGCAATGGTTAGAGATGCTGGATAGTTCAGTAATATTTGGTAGGTCACCAGTTTGTCTTTTTGCTAACAAGAGTTGATGATTTCTTTGTTGATTCTAATGATACCATCTTTCTTTTCCAGTGAAAATTCAAGGGTGTGAGAACAAATGGTGCCTGGATTTTGGTATTGTTTGAGTGGAAATGAATGCACTTATCTAGGAAATGGAAATAATATTTTAGTTCTCTCCAAATATAACTACATTCATGAAGGATATGTGTGCTAAGGAATTAATGGGGAAAGGTGTGTGTATATGGAGGGGATGGGTGGGCAGGGAAGGGAAGGGAAAGGAAATTGTATGCAAGATAGTATCATTCCAAATAAAGTGTGATGGGAATTCTGTCATTTTCTAAAAAACTACATCCCTTGGATAAAAGTAGCATATTCCAGAGGTCAGAGCTATAATATTTTTCCAATACTATCACCAGCTCATTTTTTGACCTTCCCCCTTTTCCCAACCCAACCCCAAAAGGTATAAAATTGAAGATGAGCTGTGGTTCACATTAAAGACTGAACTCTGCTTAGGTCATAGTACTTCAATTGCAGAATAGCAATCAATTAGTTTATCATTAATCAGATAATTTTTGGTTTCTTGAATATGAAGTGAAAAGTAGAAATAACTTGCAGGATCATTTGCAGGAACCATCTCTCAGCTTTATAAACTAATCCTTCTATAATGACCCTTTTTAATATAATTTATAGGTTCATCATTACCCTTTTTGTATTAGTAATTATTTCTAAAATACCAGAGAACCATCTTTTCTCCCAAGGTTCCTCTCTGTGTCTGATTTACAGCCAGTCTCACATTGGACTCTGTCTTTCTGAGATTTGACATTTCAAAATATTTATAGCTCTTTTACATTAATGCCTTTCTCATGAATCTGAAGGTGACCGTTATTTCTTTCATTTTGTTGTAATTAAATGGATCAACTTTGGCTTTATTCTTTTCACTATTTATCTGTGCAGCACATTAAAACATTCAAATTAGAAAATGACATGTTGCCCTGCAGAGTGAGATCAACTGCATATTTCCTAAAAACACAAGCCATCCTCAGTGCATTGGTGAAAAAACTGTTCCAAGTGAAAGCGCAAAATCTTTAATATTTTATTGATCAGATCTAAACCTTCTGCCCAAAGTGGCAATTAAATTTCAATTAAACTGACTGAAAGCATCATATTAAATTTCAGCACTTTATGAGCTATCAGATAATGCTGCAGGACAAATCTTTAGTATGATCACACTCTTTTCAAATTATATTATCCTGTTCATTCACAATAAAAGTGACAGTTTTAGGTATACTTTCAATATTTCTTGAATATAAGCCCTCTAATGAACACATTTTATTGCCTTTAAATCAATTATTATTGGATATTTTAATAAAGTGAATTGAGCACTTTGTTTTACACACTGCTTAGAAGTTATTATATTTTGCAGAGAGCACAGCAAAGGCCTGTACTGAGATAACAGAAATATCCAAATATCTAACATTGCATTATAAATTTAATCAGCTTCTTATAAGGGTGAATATGCTGCCTTGCATTTCATGGCACTTTGCAGTGCAGTATATTAATTAAGAACAGATTCACTCTTCAAGATTTGGATCCTGACTTTTCCATACACCTCCTGCATTAATGAGATAAGGTCATGATAATATAACTGAAATACTGAAATAAAACAATGAAGGGGCTTTAAAGAGATTATTGGATATTAAGCTTCATGCTTTAGGATTGTACCAACCCTCATTCCCTTAGCTGTGTGCAGTGTAGCAGCATTTAACCTATTTTAATAAAAATGAGCTATAGACAGAAGGTGTTCTGCAAGAGGTTATAGGTAAGGTTAAGTAAGTTGTTAAAAAAAAACACCAAATAGCTAACATTAGGGATAAGGCTAATATCCAGATGAGTCTGGGAAATGGACAGCTACATGCTGGGCCCAAAGGAAAAAGACATTTCTTAGATAATAAACAGAAACTTTAATTGTATAGTCTAATTTTAAGATGACAGGGAAAAAAACAGTAATGCCTATGAGTGTGGCAGTTGTTGTACTCTTTGGCCTTTAGATGAATGGCATGAAAAAGCTGCCAAAAACTCGGGCATGGATTGCAGCAGCTGATCATCATGGAAAGGGTCTCCTAGCTCAGTGTTTCTCAACCTCAGCAACTTTAAGACATATGGACTCCAACTCTCAGCATTCTGGCTGAGGAATTCTGGGAGTTGAAGTCCACATGTCTTAAAGTTGCTGAGGTTGAGAAACACTGTCGTAGATGACCCTAGAGGTAGCTGCATTCTATTTCTTACAATTCTTGGTTAATTTGACTGTTTAATACCTTTCAGCTTTGCATTCCATTTCTTACAATTCCTTGGTTAATCTGACTTTTTAATTCCTTTCAGTTTTGCAAACAATTGAACTTACATACTTTTTTGTGTGTGTGAGTGTGAGAAAGACATAAAAAGAGAGAGAATAGTTGAACAAATAGAATATCAAGCAATAGATGCAAATAGAGAATGGTATTCCACCATGTCTTGTTGCTTTCATTGTAACCAAAAAGAATTCCAGGCAAAGGGTGTATATTTTGTTGATAACAGCTATAGCATTTCAAATCTAAGTGTATTATGAAAAATATGTTTGGTATATTGGTAAACATCTTGTTCTCAGTAATTCATATTGGAGAACAGATTTTTTTAAAAAAATCATGTCTTTCATAGCATAGGAAAAGCCATCTAGTTAAGTTGCATTATATAATTGCTACAACTATGGGCATTTTCACACATGACACTAAAAACACTTCCTGCATCTTCCCCATCTAAAATTAGGCCATACAATCCACACTGACTAAAATTAACATTCTGCTTTGAAATGGCACCCTTTCTTCCTATGCTCATGTTAATTATATTACTCCATGGACAGAAATAGTGCATCTTGGTCTCTGGGGTATTATGTGTGAAAACTAAGATCACATTCAAAGAAGGCATTCTGGATTTAATACATGTCTGAAAATCTTGGCATTAGCTTGTATTGATATTAGAGATATTTCATTCTTAACTATTTCCTACTTAAAAATGCCAACTACAGTATTGTGACTGCATTCCTACATTGCTAGGCTTTAATAGGAAGGAAGGAAGGAAAGAAGGAAGGAAGGAAGGAAGGAAGGAGCCAAAAATAGTGTAACTTTGTTTTCATTCTCCTTCCTTTTCCTGAGACTTTACTGTCCTGACTTAAGCAAAAAACCATACTGAGACGAGGGGATTGTCTCTAGTGTTTATTAACCGCTATAATAGACAGAAAATCCTACCAAACTGAAGGAGCATGAGAAACCCAGACAGATAAACCCCAAAACTCAAGGCAGGTCTGCTCTGAGTTTCTTTGAAGGACAGTTCAAAGCCTCTAAACTACACATGCGTTTCCCCCCTGGATAGGGGCCCCCTCCTGCTCACCATTTGTACTCATGACATTCACGGTTCTAGTACAAGTAACCATGTAGTGGGAGATTGAAGCAGGTATTTTCAATAAATGTAGGAATTTCTGGAAAAAGGAAAAGGAGGAGAAGGAATAAAAAAAATTGAGCCATACATTTTTTTTTCCAAAGGTAAGATTTGCTTCTAAATCTGATACTAAATATATTCAATATATCAGCTGGACTGTTTTAATTTGTGCATTTTATCCAGCTAATCTGCCTCTTTGGAAAATGTTAAAAACTGAATCATTTTGGAGGGCCTTAAGTTTATTCTTAAAAATCCTTTAACTCAAAAATCCTTTAACTCCCCCGCTCCCAATATTTTCTTGTTAAAAATATATGCCATCTTGTTTTCTTGTTGTTTTCTGTAATTGTCTTCTTCTATCTTTATATACTTTATATACTCACATACAGCTTATTAGTTTGGCAGTGGATCAGATAAATATGACTGGAGATTTAATCAAGTTTAAATCCTTATTTGATTGGAAAACTAGGACACCTAAATCTAATTCTTATGCATGGAAAATATTGCAAATGTATATGTTAGAGTTTAATTTAGTGGCTATTTGGTAACTCTTAGATCCTTTGCAACAAGAATATTCTTTTTTTTGGTTCTGTATTTCAGTTCTGACTATTTTCTGGTATCTGGATTCTTAGCTGAATGGATTTTAAAAAGTAATATAGATGCCATTGCTGTATATGATTGGGTCCCAGCCTTAGTAACATTATCAGTGACTACAAGAAAGAGTCATCCCATTTTTTTCTACATAATAAATATATCACTATTAAAGAATTTTACTTTTTATAAAACAGATAGAACAAGTCTCTGAATATTTTTATTATAGATATACATTTTGTGAATACTGAATGTTGGTTGTTTGGAATGCCTTTAAGGCACATAGAAGGCTGTGAGACTGCTTATGTTTCATGGAAAAATAAAAATAAAATAAAAATTTAACAAGAAAATGGGGTGGGGGAGTTAAAGGATTTTTGAGTATGCATGCAAAATGACCTATGCATAAATTAAAGATTTTATGGTTGATAAACAGGAACCTAATTCCTTTATGTACTTTAACCATAATATTCATTGCATAATGGGAGTGAGGTGAAAGGCCTAGTAAATTATCAGCCTCTCAGCTGAAACAGTGGAAATTATTTAATACTGTCTCTACTATTAAGGATGTCCAGGGTAAAATATATAATGACTCTGATTCAGTAAATTAACATTTTTAGAATTTTTATTCTCAGTTGTGTAATACTGAGCCAAATGTAACTGAGGAAGAAATTAATCCATGTTTATAGAATATAGCTCTTCCTAAGATTACTTATGATGAAACTGCCTATATAGCTGCACCTTTATCTCTCTCAGGAATAATAGTTGCCATTAAACCTATTAAAACAGAAAAAGCTCCCAGTGTGGATGGTTCTTCCATTAAGTGGTAAAAGACATATACTGCATTCTTTGCCCTAAGATCGCTGAAGGTCTATAATGATACCTTTTTGAATGAGGCTTTCCCAACCTCCTCAGTGAGGTTTATATGACTGTGATTTTGAAAGCTGGTAAAAATCCTGCTGACTGTGCAAGCTATTGTCTGATTTCTTTGTTAAGTGTTGATACAAAAATATTGACAACAACTCTGGCTTGCAGGTTACAGACAATATTACTTTCAGTTATCCATCCTGCGCAGTCTGGTTTTATAAAAGGTCACCATGTGTTCTTAGGCAATTGTTCTTATTTAGAAAGCATCACCAGGACCTGAAATCTTTGCAATGTGAGCCTGACATTTTTACATTGCGCAGCAATCTTTGACATTACAGAGTCTTTTCTTATGATTATAATATAGTAATGCAAACCTCTTTGGCTTTAAAATGTGTTATATATGTCCCAACTGGCACTGTCCAGATATGTGGACTACAAGTCCCATCCTTCCTCACCAAATGGATAATTGCTTGTTGGCTGGTGATGGCCTTGCAATCCAATGCTTTAGAAAATACTAGATTAGGAAAGGCTGGGAAAGACTAGCAGTTGGAAGTTTAGTTTTTCAATTTGATGGATGCCATAATAACATTTCTTATCTACTATGCAGTCATCAGGTGAAAGCTCGGTGTGTGTGTGAGAGAGAGAGTCTAAATCACAAAACCTGTTGATACCAAACTAACCATACTTCTGGGATTATCATTTCTGGATATTGGGAGGGACATTGTTTAGTTCTCTGGAGAATTCCCATCACATATAAGGTCTAAGATTTGTGCAAGCATCTCAAATAATAAAAATAATATTTTTTAAAAATTAAAGAATTGAGTAAGGAATTATCAAAAATATTAAATTACTACAGATATTGTGGAAAGTGCTATTAGCCAATAGAAATAATTCAACTGGATTCTTCAAACTGACATAGCCAGTAACTCAATTAGATGCAGCCCACATGTTCAATGGCCTAGAATATTTATGTTATCATTTTATTCATTTTATTTATTTATTTATTTATTCTATTTCTATAGCTGCCCATCTCAGCAAGTGAAATGTACTTCTTATCCGCTTTTCATTCAAATGTTCTGACCATATTGTAAGAGGGAGCTTGAAATGGAGCTGAGAATTGGGAGATGCCGTCCAAAACATCTGGAAGGAACCTTGCTGGTAAAAGTTTGGTGTCATTTAGTTATTTTCCTCATTCACATAAACTACATTAAGACTTAGTGCAATGTGTATGAACCCTGTCAACATAAGACATAAACATATGTTCAGATCAGGTGAAGCACTTCATGCTAAAGTACTCCAAGTTAGCTTCCATGCTTTAAAATCACTGAGATTTAAAAGCCCTTAATTTTATTGAATGAATTCTTTGCAACAAATGCCTTGTTTTATACATTTCTTAACACAGTAAGTTCAAATCCTTAAAGGTTCAGCTTTCATGTGTTGTGTCTGTACAACTGATGGTTATGCAATAATATCCTGATTTCTAAGCTTCTATGCCTAGAAATCTTTAAAATTACATATGGAAATGGATACTGGAGGCTGAGATCCTGCTAGAGAACAGAAATGTTTCCCTTATAATTTGTTAGCATGCATTCAAAATTTAATATCACTTAAAGTATGAAAACAGTTCAAAATATCTTAAATTCCAAGAGGAAAAAGGGAGGGAATACATGAACTAAAGAAGCTGCAAATAATGAGATGACAAAGTTCAGGGAAAGCCGCTTTATTGTGCTACTGAAATTAAAATAGTCCCAGGATTTTCAAGTTATGTCCCTGAGCTGGAACTCATCAGGTAAATTTTTAGCTTTGAAGCAAATTATGACTGATTTCAAAGGGAATGATTCAGCTCTTTTTGAAATTCTATCTGCCCACAAAGAATCCAGATCAAGCCAGGCAGATGAGTAACCAAACACTGATAAATGAACAAATACTTCACCTTTTCACAAATATGACTTCAGGCAGGACCCTGTTTAAAATATTGCTTGCTTTGGGGCATGCCTCTCAGTCTTGTTGAGGCTTGTTCCTTGAGAGACAGACACGGTGATCTAATGGACATAGCTTTGTGAGCAGGGAGGTGGGGTATCCAGGTTAATCTCTTGAGTCTATCAGTAATTTGATTCATAGCTTTGGGGGAATGCTCATACCTTCCTTCTGACTTCCATCTGTCCTATTTTACAAAGCTGCTCCCACCAAAGACATACCGTGAGGCTCCAGGACACTTCTCACATTACTGTTCTTATTCCCAAGATGCTACCTCAGTGAAAATAGTTAGAGGTGAAGAACTGAAATATTTCTCTAATAACAAGTCAAATGCAGGCTTTTCAAGAACTTGAAGCAGCTAACTGGTTTCTGATCCACAAATAGACTTGGGCCTAATGCTTCTTAGCAGGAACTCTAAGCATATTAATTTATTTATTTATCAAATTTTTATCACCGCCCATCTCCCCCCACAAGGAGGGACTCTGGGCGGTTATTTATATTTATATACACTTTAACATAAAGGAGGTGCCATTGGATTCAAGTTTAGGGTTGCATAAATACACCATGACACAAAAATGAAATAACCTTTCAGGTTAAATATGGAAAGGATGGAAATTTGATGCCACTTGCTGATGAATCTGGAATCTTCTATTTAGCTTTGTGGTAAGGGGCCAAAAGCCAGTTTTCTAATCATCTTGCAAATAAAGGATAGGTAAAGCATTGGATTTGGGGTAGCAGTTCAGTTCCATGGGGGTCTACAGAAATCCTTTGTATATCCAAAAAGAAATAAATCCTGCTGAATTCAGTGGGGGTTATTTGTAGCTAATGAGGTACGGCATTGCAGCTTTAGCTTTGCCACTTGGAATGAAACAGTTATAGAAATATCATAGTGAAAATGAATACAGATAATTAAAAAACTGCTTAAATTAGTCTTCAGTATCAGTACTGTTCTGACTAATGGCAAAAAGAATATGGAATCAGGTTTTAATGGAAAGAATTGGGGTCTGTAGAAAAGGTAAAAGAAATCAGGTCACCTGATCCACAGAGGCAAGCCATTTCATCATTACACAGGTATAATGAGATAGCTTCAGAAACAAAATTTGCAATAGCAGGTTTAGATTTGCTCTTCCTTTTGTTAATTATTTTTTTTATTTTCTCAGATCTTGACATTCCTGTTGTGATCTAGACTGGAATTAATTTTAAATAGAAGCATATTTGGTACTCATATAGATGTGTGTGTTTTAATAGTTAATTCCCACCGCATTTTAAAGGTACATTTCTCATCTGAGTAACACAGAAATCACACTGACGTACCACAATGAAAAAAAAAAATGAATATGGTTGCACCACCAGTCTTCTCTTCTCCTGCCCAGGTCCTACTAATTTGTCACAACCACATACTTATTCCACAAAAAACTAAATATGGGCATCAGGGAAGGACAGAAAGAGATCCTTTGTTGATTGGCTCTGCCTCTATATTGTGGAAAATTAATACCATTGTACACTTTGAAAGTGCTGCAAGAAATTTTCCCCGTAAAGAATCAGAAGCTTCAGAAGAATGATGTTGCTTTGGGTATCAGGTATAATGACATAGGAAGATAATGCTCTGCCTTATTTTGGAATGTAACCACAGTCATTCAAGAACCAGAAGTTCAGAATCACAAACCATATAAATGTCAATAGCTTAACTGTATAACATCCTGATCACAGAAACATTAGGTGGCAATCCTCTGTATTTTGATGGAACTTAATTCTATATAACTAATCAAGATGCATTATGACCTATTGAGCACTGTACTCATGACATGAGGATTACAGTTTAAGTCCCTTCAGGATTGTGGCATTTATAACTTTCCAATGTACATCAGGTACTACTAAACAATTCAAGGCCTATTAGTGGATAGTGGGGCAGTTAGATAGTTTCAAGCTCAGTTCTCACAACTCTGTGAACCAGGTAAGTTAAAAATCTAGCAGCTGAATTCACACAACACACTAAATTTGGTTAATGTTAACCTTAGTTAATCTCTCTTTGTATGTGGCTGTGTGTGTATGGGCATGTGTGCTAGTGGGTGTTCTGCAACCCCAGGTTGTTTGGGTCATTTATGATTCCATGTACTGTGCAATCCAGAATTTGTGCTAATTCAGTAACCAAGTTAAATGTACTATGTACAATATATAAAAATTCAGCATTTGAGTCTGAACCATAATCTTACAAAAGGGTAGTCTACTTCAGTGATATTACTCCAACTTCAACATATGGTAAATATTTTTGGAAATTCCTGCTCAGTCTGCTGAGAGGATACCTGAATTTCTTCTTCCCCAAAGTCTATCCTCATATTACTAGTAATGTCTTGCACTCTCTTTGCATAGTATAGGCTTCTCTCTATAAAAAAAAAAGGAAAAAGAAAAAGAAAAAAAATAGGTGTGTGCATAAAAGCTGTTTTGTAAATCTCTATTTCACAAAAACAGCTGATGCAAAATTCTTGCATTTAAATCAGTTATTGAAACTGTTCAGTGTAAATGTTTCTCAGGGTTAAGAATTGAGCTGTGATTTAAAAATCATTGTCAATGTATAAGCAAATAAGCATGTTTATTAAATGCAATCTTATTTTTCCTATCTTGCAAAAGTACACTTGCAGTCCTACCTGAATAATTCAAACCAAAATGCAGATGTATTGTCTCCTAGTTTTGTGAGAAATCTTTAAAGTTAACTTCTGACAGAGACTAAATTGAATCTATTACCTACAGAGCTCGGAAAAAGATGAAAAAGAAAAAAAGAGAGCAACCATAAGATTTATCTGATGTTTGGTTGATGTATGGGTATATAAAATCTTAAGTAATACAGATAATGTCACACAATATTGCAACATATATTTCCAGTTCAACATTCTAAGACAATAAGGCATAAATGGAAATTAAAGGAAAAATTTGAACGGTTGTCAGGGAGCACTTTTTCATTCAGAGAATCATAAACATATGGAATGGTGTGTCAGGCAAAGTTTCTGAGATAAGAGTAGTGGAGTAATTATAAAATGGATTTATATCCTGAGAAATAAAAGTGCAGACATTGGAAAAGAGCTTGAAGTCAAATGATTTCAACCCTCAAAAATGTTCTAATAAAAAGTAACTTTTACAAAGTTGTACTAGCCCTGTTTTCACTTTCTCTTATTCTCTGTGATCACTAATTTTATTTAATTAAGATTACCTACAGATATTTCTTCAACCAGAATCCAGCACAGGTATTTCCACATTAGTTTCTCTTCCTCCTTATTAATCCCTTAAATTTGACAAATATTTGCTTCTGAATTCTTCTGAATATTTGTCTATAACCATAAAACCTTACAGTATTTGTTCAGGAGATTATCTTCATTATCATTGCCACCACCATCATCTGCATCTCAGCTGCTTCAAAGCAAAGAAAGAGGACTAACATGTGGGCTCCTATGCATTCATTCTCCCAGACAAGTCCCCCCAAATCCCATATCTGGTAAACTCAAGCAGCTCAAGTAGGGATGGGCACATCTTTGACAGAGCTACCCCATCTCCCTCTTGTGCCTATCCAGGTCTCAGTGATATGAGGCATCACTTGCACTCTCATCCAGGATCAGATCATGGATGAAGATAAATTCATTAGAGGTAGACTAAAGCCAACATCATCTGGCAACAATAGTGTAAAAATCCAGAAAACACTAACTCATTGAAGGCAGGGAAATTGAAAAGTGCAAATCTGGTACAGCAAAAGCTCAATGGAGAAATTAGGTGAGTTTTTTTGTGGAGGCTCTTCCAGAAATAGAGCACCACCATTATAATAGCTGTTGTCTGGGACTGCACATGAAAGCACAGGTGCCCGATATGCAAAAAAGTGTGTCCATATAATTTCTGCAAATTCTTTTTTTATTCAGCTCAGAGGAAGAATGAGTAGGCCACATGCTTTCATTCCTCAATTCCTTTCTAATGCTCAAGTCACACTTAACAGGAAACCCTTGATCAGAATAGCCTCTTTCTGATGCAGATAGGTTATTGGACTTCTACAACATATGCAGATATAATTGCGGATGGGACTATTCCGCTACTTACAGGCTGAGAACTTTGATCTCAGTCAGATCTGTTTCTCTTTCTTTGAGGAACATAAAATAGACCCTTTATTTATTTGTTTATTGGGCTTATATGCTGCTCCAACTCTGAGCACGTGACATACACAATTTTTATAAATAACGATAAAAAGTATATAAAACATCAATAACAATGCAACATTATAAATTACAATTAAACACCGGTGATCAATAAAAAATTCAATTTCAAACAAATCACAAATTACAATAGGGAACAGTTCATATCACTTCTGCTCCTAAAGCCTTCTGAAAAAGCCAGTTTTTATTGGCCTTTCGAAAGGCCAGCAGGGTAGGGGACCATTTGGATCTTGGGGGGATGCTGTCCTAAAGAAAAGGGGCAGCAATTGAAAAGGCCTGTCTCCACAGTTTCGAGGATGGCATTCCCTGAGTGACAGAATCTACAGAGAGCCCCTTCAATCTGATCTTATCAGATGGGCAGAAACAAGTGGGAGATGGTAGTTCTTTTTAAAATAATTTTATTGAAAGTTTTAAAAAGGAAGATAAAAACTAATACAAACTAGTATAAAGTAAGAAAGAAAGACTAAAAAGAAAGAGATCAACAATAAAGCTAAAAGTGCAAGAAAGGGGGGAAAAGTAAAAGAAAAATAGAAAAGAAAGAAAAGAGATACAAAGAAGTGGCTTCCAATCTTCTTTACAGCAGTTATAAGTACAATTATAAATTTACCTCTTTCTCTAATGTTACAACATGACTCTCTTCTTTCTATAGTCTATCCTGTCTAATCATCAAAACCATAAATCATAAGTTCATTTTTTTCTATTTTATGCAAAATGTCCATAAAGGGTTGACAGTCAGCAATAAATGTAGATACTGCCTTTTCTCTGATCAAAGAAGTCAATTTAGCCATCTCAGCAAATTCCATCATCTTCACCAACCATTCCTCCACTGTAAGTATTGCCGAGTTTTTCCATCTTTGTGCATACAATAATCTCGCTGCAGTTATCATATACATAAACAAAGTTCCATGACATTTTTCCAACTGTTTGTCCATCAATCCCAAAAGAATGACTTTTGGTCTTAATTGTATATTAATCTTTAAAATTCTCTGAATCAGTGTATGTATTTGAATCCAAAATTTTCTAGCTTTTTACACATCCACCAAACGTGATAAAATGTCCCTTCTTGTTGTTCAGATTTCCAACATAAATTTGAAGTGCCTTTATACATTCTAGACAATTTTTCTGGCGACATATACCAATAGTACATCATTTTATAAAAATTCTCTTTAAGATTATAACACGGTGTAAATTTCAGTCCTTTCAACCACATATTTTCCCATTGTTCCATCTGTAAAATCAAAATTTTTATCCTACTTTATCATACATTCTTTCACTTGTTCTTCTGTTTCAAATTTCAATAAAAGTGTATACATTTTAGCAATTACATGTTCATCATTTGTACACAATTCTATTTCAAACTCAGTCTTACAGTGTTCAAAACATGAACTCTTTTGTCTACTTTAAATCTTTATAGTAACTGTAAATAAGAAAACCATTGGCAACTATATCCCTTTGTCACCAGTTCTCTTGATTTTATTTTGTATTCTCCTTGACAAAATTCTAGTATCTCATGATAAGTTACCCATTTACAGTATGTTTACCTATTATTTCTCATCTATAAAATGCTTCTTGTGCTAAGAGCCACAAAGGTGTTTTCAGGCACAACCTAGGTTTGTATCTATTCAATATTCTCAATATGGCATGTCTAACATAATGATTTTTAAATCCACAATAACCTTTACTTTATTGTACCACAGATATCTATGCTACCCAAAACTCAATTCCAAAAGCCTTCTATTTCTCAGCAGCACCCACTCTTTCATCCAAACCAAACAGCAAGCTGCAAAATACAATTTCAAATCAGGTAAACCCAATCTTCCTCTTTCCTTTGCATTCTGTTACACCTTATATTTAACTCATGGTTTTTTCCCCTGCCACACAAATTTAGATATATCCTTTTGCCACTGTTGAAATGTGCATCAGTTGTCAAAACAGGTATTGTCTAAACAAAAACATCATTCTAGGCAAGACATTTTTATCACAGAAATTTTCCCCAGTAATGACAATTGTAGTTTCTCCCAACTTAACATGTCTTTTTTAACTTCATTCCATGTCTTAACATAGTCATTTTGAAATAACATACAATTCATATTTGTCATAGTGATACCCAGATATTTTACCTTCTTCTCAATCTTAAAACTCATTTTATTCATCAGTTCTGTGTGATCTTCTATTTTCATGTTTTTTGTTAACATCTTTGTCTTCTGTTTGTTGATCTTAAAACCTGCTGATGCACCAAATTCTTTTAGTTTTCCCATTAATGTTTCAATTCCCTTTAAAGGATCTTCCAGAACCAAAACCAAGTCATCTGCAAAAGCCCTTAACTTATAAGTTTATTTTTAATCTTTACTTTCAGAATCCTCTTATCTTGTCTTATATCTCTATTCAGTATTTCAAGAACCAAAGTAAACAAGACAGGAGATAGTGGGCATGCCTGTCTTGTTACTTTTTGTATCTCACAAAGCTTTGTTAGATCTCTATTAACATTTATTTGTGCTGTGAAGTATAAATCGATCTTACTCATTTTGAAAGAAGGTAGTTCCAAAGCCTTAGGAGACAGTAGTTCCAAAGTTCCAAGGTCCTGAGCCATGAAGAGCTTTAAAGGTAATCACCAGCACCTTGAGTTGCACAAGGAAGTAAAGTGGTAAATAGAGCAGCTCTCAAGATAGTAGTACTACATGGGCAGATTGTGAAATATTCATCCTATGCAGGCTGCTGCAATCTAGTCCAATTGTAGCTTCCAAGTAGGTTGTCCATCATGTTGTGGAAAGGCCTTCCTTGCCCTAGCTGCCAGATGCTCATCAAACAAGATAGCCATATTAGAACCATTTCAGCATAATGGAGCAGGACCTCCTTCAGAACTAAAGGTGAAGTATCCCTGGAGTTGGATGGCTTCCAAACCTAAAGCCAATTCATCGTGCTGGGATTGAGCCTAAGCTTGTTTTTCCCCAGGCCCTAACAGTGTCCCAGCACTGAGATAGAAACTTGACTGCATTGCCAGTTTGACCAGGGATGAGATGTAAAGCTGGATACTCTGCTGGTAGATTTTAGGTACTTTTAAGAGATATCTATATCTATAGATATATATGCATACACACACTCCGGCAAAGAACATGGCATGAACATCAGCATAAATAAAATCAATTTTATTGGATAAGAAGTTAATTTAACAAGTCACCAACTTTTCATTGTTCTTCATGCCAATTATTTCTTCTTCTTCATCAGCATATTATTAATTTATTTATTTATCAAATTTGTCACCGCCCATCTCCTCCCACTGGAAGGACTCTGGAGGGATTATTACTGTTATTATTATTATTCTTACTGTTGTTGTTATTGTCATTATCATCATCTATCCGAAACCCATGCATTGCTATTGCTTTCTACATGTATTTGGACATTTCTGCCATCCTCCTATTTGCAGTGCTAGAGCAAAGGCAGTTTGCACAGTCCTATTATTTTGCTCCTGGCGTGCCCTGTTTCTTAATTGTAGAATGTGTGCCCCAAGCAGGATGTAAGAAATTTGTGCTGTCAATCAAGAATATATAATACTGATATCTACAGTTTATAGTCTTAAAAACTCAAGTAAATGTATTAGGATAATTGTAAATCTATACTGACCTGCAAGCATGTTGTGTAGCATACTTTTAATAAAACGAGAATGGGACA
Source organism: Candoia aspera (assembly GCF_035149785.1). Lineage (NCBI taxonomy): Eukaryota > Metazoa > Chordata > Lepidosauria > Squamata > Candoiidae > Candoia > Candoia aspera. The sequence goes on along the minus strand of NC_086153.1, from coordinate 284,616,901 downwards.
ATATATGACTATTTGTTTTTTAAAAAATGACAGTTTCAGTTATAAACTGAGCTGGAAAGATACATAGTGGATGAACATAATTCTCTCCCTGGCAGCTTTGTTTATTTATTTGCTCCATTTGTCCAGCTTAACACATTTTACCTTTGAAGGCTTCTAACCCCTTCCCACTTGTTCCCCTATGACACTTTTTACTTAATTAAACCATTAGCCAGTTCTGCCATTGTCCTAACATTGATAAAAGTTCTTTTCTTCTTGATGAATGCCTTTCACAGACGTAGAGAGTGACTGATTTCTCTGAGGCTATCTAGTGAGCTTTAAATATGAACAAAGATCAGAAGTATGATTTCTGTTACCTATTAGCCTTAAAGTAATTGGCAGGAGTCCAACAGCAATGTAAGCATCATATCACTGAGCTGGGAGTCAAGCACAGGAAGATAAACTTTACACAAAGTATTATCACAGTTTTAGCATCTAAAGCCAATATTTCAATGCCTCAACAGCTCTCTCTCCCTTTCCTTTTTGTTCTTTCCCAAAATCGGAGCATCTACATTGTTTAGAGCCATAACATGTATTCATTCTGCAACTTAAGTTTAAAATAGTCTTAATTATTGTTACTATTATTTTTGTAAGTGTATTGTTAAAAGTTAATTGTTACAACACATAGCATATCATAAAATACAATAACAGTAGAATAGTATGATTATAAAATACAATTAAAAAGAGTGTTAGATGTAAGAAGGTTAAAACAAGATAAAGCTTAAGAACTTAAATTTTTCTTTCTAAGTTTAAATGACAGCAGAGCAAAAGTAGCAACCTGTTTGCTAACAGCTGGAAACAGGTCTGCAAGAAGATAGTTCATTTGTTCAAGGTCTGAGCCTTTGAGTTCACCAACCATTAATAATTTGGCCGTAATTTCATTATAGTCTTAATTATGTCAGTGGTACCTTCAAGACTCAGGCTGATGTCCAACATAAAGGATTACATTCACAATCCTTTCTCTTAGAAGAGTGTCCCAGAGGTCATAGAAGATTTTGTTTCCTTCCCTTAAAGGGCAGGTAGATAGTCAGAGATCCACCTTTTACAGGAGAAATTAAACAATGGAAAGCCCAGAAAACTACTCCCAAAAAACTCCTAATACTGTACTTTTCTGAAACTGGAGAATGGAGACATGTCAAGGTGTCCATGGATATTCTAAATCTAAACCCCTCCTAGCACCAAAATTGATAAAAGACACTCATGGAAATTTGTTCAGTCTGGAAACTAGAGAGGAATTTTGATACAGAAGTATCCCAAATTGAGTAAGTATTCTTTCTGAGGCTAAGTAATGATATCTAGAATAAGGAGATCTACCACTTCTCCAAAACAGTGACCCCTCAGCATAAGCACTCCTGTCTTAGCTAGATTCAGCTTCAATTTATTATCCCTCATGCTACCTATTACCAACTGCAGACAGGCATAGAGGAAGCCACATCATTATATGAACTTATGACAAAGAAATAGATATGGGTGTTATCATAAATTTAATCCCCCCTGCTGCAAATCTGATGATCTCTCCTAGTAGTTTAGTCAAGGTATTGAAAATCATTGGAGACAAGGTGGGGGATCGTCTCAATTTTGAGTAGCAATTGTCTTCAAATGACACCATCTGAAATCCATCTCATTGATAGGAATGACACTATTGCAAAGTGATGCCCCCTATTCCCAGATCTCCCAGGCAATTCATAAGGATTGCATCGTTAATAGTATTGAAAGCCTCTAAGAGGCCAAGAAAAGTAATCAATTATTCCTCCTCCATTGATTCCAAACCAAGGTCATCCATCAGGACCAAGATAATGTGCAGAAATATCTGCAGCTGGGAAACCACCACTATCCCAATCTCTTTGCCCAACCATGGATAGTAAGAGAAAAGTCTGAGGGGTCCATGGTACCTTCCTGAGATCAAATAATTGTTTCTTTAAAATGAAGAGCCCTCCTTCCCTCCCTCAGAGAAGCATCAGTTTATGATATTGCTAAAGCACCTTTATGACCTCTAAATTCTAAGCTAGGTTGGGCATGGATCAAGTGGACAAGTGATGAAATCTACTGCTCCCTACAGCCTTCTAAAAACATTAAAAACACTCCCTACAGCCTGTCTGAAAGTGTTAAACATATACAAAGAGTTACCAGACATCCCATCTCTGCTATTGTATCAGTGGTGGTATTCAGATTGGTCATAATGCAAGAGATATTCTCCAGAAAAACTCATTAAAGGCATGATAACAAGTCATTCAAAATTATATGAACAGAAGGAGGAAATGGCAGATACAGTTCAGCCTCTTCATAGCCCAAAATGAAATACATCCAGGGAAAAAAAATGACACCACTTCTTTGTTACACATATTGTCACAACAAATCATCAAATGGACTTTATTTAGCACCTTAGTGGATTCAAGTTGACTTTTATTCTATTAGCATACTAGCCATCTCTTTTACAGCTTCAGCTCCCAATCTGTACTGTATATCATTACCTACAAAGATCAGAATAGTGCAAGCCATGGTATTCCCTGTGACACTCTATGGAGGTGAAAGTTGGACTTTGAAGAACCAGGATAGAAAAACTATTGACGCTTTTGAATTTTGGTATTGGAGAAGACTTCTGGGAATAATATGGACGGCCAAGAAAACAAACTGATGGATCACCAAAGAAATCAACCAGAGTTCTCATCTGAGGCACAAATGACCAGGCTCATATTATCCTACTTCAGATACATTATGTGAAGAACCTTTCTTTTGAAAAGGTTCTAGTGCTGGGAAAGGTGGAAAGAAAGGGAAGAAGAGGACAACCAGCAGCAAGGTGGTTGGACTCATTACTGTGACAATGAATGCACCAATAGGAGACCTGAAAGAACAGATTAGGGATAGATTGTCATGGAGAAAATCTAAGTGGTCGCTAAGAGTTGAAAATGACTTAATGGTACATAATCAACTATATAGCATGGTCCATGTTTGAAGCAAGTCAAAGAGAATCCTTAGGAGTGCTTGTGTTGACTGTAATAATAGGTTTCCTATTTCAGTTGCTAGAGAAAGCAATAGTTGGTCATTGGTGGGACCAACCATACATAATTCCAAGTCTACTTGGAATTCAAATAACTCTCATAGCCTTTTGGGGTGGAGAATCCTAATAAGTCTATTGCTCCTATAGAAGTAAGAAGGTGTAAATTCAGTGTTTATGGGGGGTGTTTTATCCAAATCTGTAGGGAGATATTAGATAGTGCCACCAATAGAATACCTCCCTGAAAATAATGTATTGGCCCTGTGACCAGTTGGAAAATGCCAATAGTCAGGTATGTATTCTTGGCCAGCCTTAAACAAGCAGTTACAAAGCAGATACTGAAGGACCATAAATCTGGGGGAATGCAACACAAGCTCCAAGATCATCTCCATTAACTCAGTTGGGTATTCCATGAATCAAAAATAAAAAGTTGATACACTTATAGAATCACCAGTCTGTCTCTGATGCTAGGATGAGGTATACCCAATGAATATGAATCAGTTTATTTCATAGGTTTCCTGGTAAAGGAGATGTTCTTTTTATGGATTATAGCCACACCATTCCACCTACTGTACTTCTATTAGGGTTATCCCTATGTTTTTCACACCAGTCTTCTTGAAAGGGAGATATGGAACAGGGCAGCAGTCATGCTTTGTAGATTTAACAAGGGGGGACTTGGAGTAAGGCTACATGCAGATTTTATACTGGATCATAACTATATTTGCTACCTTCCTTGGGTTTTATGCTTTGCCTGATAGCAAGTGTCAAATGATATTAAAATTATAGTTCATTTACTGTGGTTAAACATAAGGAAGCAAAAGCAATTATCCACATAAAATGATGGAGTTAAAGATTCTTCAAGTGACCTACTTTGATATTTAGTGTTCAGTGACTGTTGCAAAAGATAAATAAATCCTTTATAAAGGGCAATATCAATCTCCAATCATGAAAGAAAGCAGCGAACATGATTTAGATATAAAATATATGGTTTGTAAACAAAAATCAATCTTTGACTACAAGTTACAGTATGGTGTCTCTGATTTGTTTTTAGATTGGGTGTATATGCGAGTGTGTATGGTGGAAAGCATATGTTGCCTTTGATGGCAATTTAAAATGTACCAGAAATATATAATGTAGTAAAGGAATTTTAACATGTTAGTAGATACCTGTACACATGTTCTGCAAGAAAACAAACACATTTTCTAAAAAAGTAGAATACAAAGAAAAAAATGAATTTAATTGCAGCTTTAGTAGTGCTAGAAGATTAAATTTAATGGACTGAAAGTTCAGGGTTGATTGATTATAAAACTGAATATATGGATTGTTCTGATGACTACCCTAAACTCATTCAAGCGTGCATTTGTATTTTAATCCAAAATCACTTTGTATTAATGAATTGTGCATAAGAAAAGCTGATAAATGACATCCCACAAAGGGAATAGATAAGTAAATTTAGATTTGAAGTGTTTATTATTCTTATTTCCAAATATATTGCTGGATTTGCAAAAAATACATGCAAAGCAAGAAATTATCTCAAGATCTGGACATAGATTATATTTTTCCTTAGTACAAATCTACATATTTAGTCTATAGTACAGATCACATAATTTCTATTATCATTTTTTCAATTTGGTGCTCATTTGAGGGTTAAGGAACCAGTATGAAATGAAGTAGTGGACAGACAGAGGGGTATAGACAGACAAATAGATTGATAATGCTTGGTTTTTTAAAAATGAAATTTATCTACAGCTTTAATCCAAACAGACTCTAAACAGTTTACAGATACTAATATGAAAATTAAACTGTGATAATAAATAACACGATTACATTAAAAATTTTAAAAGAATAGTGATGCTAATGACTACACAGTCTATCATCAAACAGCCAGGTTTTTACCTGCTTCTGGAAGGCCTTGGGATTGGAGGCTATCCATATCTCAGGGGGTTGGTTGTTCCATAGAAGGGAGCTTATAGAGAATGCTTATCATCAGACCCTTTCTCACCATACTTCCTGGTAAAAGGAGCACCCTTAGAAGCGGTTCTCTGGGTTGGGAGAGCAGAATTGATCTGGGGAAGGCAATCTTTTAGATATCCAGGGCCCTAGCCATTTAAGGCTTTTTTTTTTTATCCGTACAAGCATGTCCAATTCTTGGAAATTGCCTGGACAAGCCCAGCAGTTTTCTTGGCAAGGTTTATCAAAAGTGATTTGCCGTTGCCTCCTTCCTAGGGCTGAGAGAAAGCGACTGGCCCAAGGTCACCTTAACCACTACACCAAACTGCTGGCTGGGGAATTCTGGGAGTTGAAGTCCAGAGATCTTAAAGTTGCCAAGTTTGAAAAACACAGCTTTAAAGGCAGAGAGCAGTATCTTGAATTGCCCACATTAACCTACTGGTAACCAGTGCAGCTGCTGCAGCAATGGTGTAATATAGCAGTACAGGTAGTCCTCAGTTAACAATGGCAATTAGGACCAGAACTGCTGTTGCTAAGCGACATGGTCATAAAGCGTGATGTAACGTGACTGTACCACTTAGCAACAGCAATTCTGGGACATCCAGTTGCCATTGTTAAGCAAGGACCTCATGTGACGGTGACTTCCGATTTCCTACCAGCCCTCCCATTGACTTTGCTGGTGAGAAGCCATCAGGGAACATACCACAACTGGCCAAGATATTGTGGTACAGAGAATTCAAAGTGCTAACACAGATTCTAAGGTAGAATATGGTTTGTTTGGTTTTGACTTAATATGATGCACTGCAATACACAAGCCATAATTAATAGCTTAGCATAATCTATGATGCTTGGTTATACATTATTATTCTTACCTTGCTGCTGGGGTGGGATGCTAAGAATTTGACCTGGTTCGCACATGACAGGAAATTCCAGTGTCCTGCTATATGAAAGAGTTGCAGCCCTTGGGCTTATCAGCTTCCCTGCTCTTCTCCAAGTGAACCAGAGAAAGAAAATCCTTTCAGACCATGTACTCATTTTTATTTAATTTTAATCCAGTTTTCTTCTAAATGGCTGCGTTTACACACGTTAAACCAATACGGTTGGTTGAACAAGCCAGAATGATTCATAATCTGAATCATAATTTGTTTAGCCAACTCCTACTTTGTTTTTTCTAACTCTTCAGCCAGTATTGAGATAGCGGGTGGTGCCAAAACGCAAAAGAACGAAGTCTGATTCTGGATTTAGATATACAGTAGCAGAACATGGTTGATCAAGTCAGGTTTAACAAACCAGTAACAAATTACAATCTGTTGTTAAAAACGCCATTGTTTGATGAGAATGATTGCATAGCCTGCTAAGCCCAAAACAGACAAACCACAAACCCCCAGTTTAGGACTGTGTATAAACCAGGCCAATGTTTTGTTCCACTTACGCAGAAATGTTTGCAAGTCTTTATGGGAAATATATTGAAATCCACGAGCACCACCGAGAGAGTAAGACCAGTGCAGGATGGAACTTTTCCTCACGCTCTGGATAGCGTGGCAGAGCATAAGACTGAATAATCATATCCAAACCATGAAACAGACCTTTGACAATATACATATACATATACAAAAAAGTAAGTAAGTTGGGTCGCAAGTCTTTAAGAAAGAGGAGACGTCCAGTGCTTTTCCAGTACGGAGGTGTATGTGGGAAGGAGGAGACAAATACCGCAGTGCATGAAATGAAGAATTAATCTGAAGCACCCACATGCAGTTTGGGATATCATTTCTTCTCCTTGCGCACATGTAGATGAAATTGCCCCCCGGGAAGAAAGGTAACCCCCCCAAAGGATCATATTCTAGCTCAGCAACCTGAAATATCGCATTGTCAAACTGTTTCTCATTTTCTCAAAATGAACACCATTTTAGCAAAATAACATTTACAGCATATGTACTTTTCCTGTTCTCATTTTAGTTTTAGTAGCTACTTTTCTCATATTCACCCCTAGCGTGGCTTCAATGCCAGGTATGAGTACACCAGTGGGTACATATATACTGTGTTCCCTCTCTACCTTTCTCAAACTGAGTTTGGAAGGTACTGCCAAGAGCTGTTTTGTTCAGGGAGATGCAGCAATGGGATCCATACCTAAGTGAACCCTTGAAAACTGGGTAAAACAGAGGTTATGGAAAAGACCGGGCTTCAGTTCTGGAGAATCAAAGGCTGGTTTGGTTTACACATGAGCCATGGGAGCCTGTGCTTTCCATACATCAGGAAACAACAAGAGCAACAGCATAACCGATAACAAATATGCACAGATTAGTAGTAAAGCCAATGTTCTTCCAGGGCAGGGTCTTGCACTTGAAAGGAGAGCTGGAGGTGCAAACATCTTGCTGGCAAACATGCCAGGTTGGTGTAAGGATTGCCTACCCTAATAGACTCAGACTCACAAGCAGGAACTTAATAATATCTGATTTATTAAAGAATAGTATGCAAATACAGAGAAAGCTGAGAATGAGCAAAAGCGCGCCAAATACAAACTAAAAACCCTCGGCTCAAACGTAATCCCTCCCCTCGCCCTGCCGTTGCAAACTACCCCCCCCCCCAGGTGCTGGTAACCGTTTCTGCTGATGTCCTGGGAAAGGAACCTTGAACACACGAGATAACCCAAACAAATTCCAATCCAGCTGCTAACACATAACAATCCCACGAGATGGAATCCTCATCCCCTCCCAGACGAAACACGCATCAGCCAAATGACATGCGAAACGTTACGATGTACCAGCAACATTGGAACGGTGAACATGACAGTTGGCAACCCAGTGGCCAGTTGGGAGCCAGTGAGTTAAGATTCAGGGGCAATAGGCTCAAGTCAGGGTGAAATGCCAAAGCGGATTTTATTGAATACATATTAACAGAGAAAGATATACAATAGTAATCCTTTCACTACACCAGGAACTCCAAGAATAGCCACAGGTAGATCCTCCGAAGCCAGTAGTTGCATAACCCCCTTCCAGGGCTTTGAGTCTATGCTGAGTTTCAAACTGGCAGGGGCTTTTGCCAGCTTTTTATACTTTCCTTATGAGGCAGGGAGTATAAACAGTAACCCCTGAAGATGGCTTGGTAGCACATCTTATAACTTTAGCCAGTAGAATCTCTGCCAGGAATGTTTTAGGGAAGATTGAGTCTCTGCAGACAGCATCTGGGGATGGTATGTGACATTTTGGTCATTAACTTGGGAAATAACCCTTTCTTTTTGAAAACATTGTTCCTGGGCAGCTATTGTTCCTCCTTCCCTTGGCAGGTGTTGGATTAAGGAACTGGTGTTGTCCTCTTTATCTTCATGGTTACACATAAGAATACAGATAAGGAGCAAGACAAGGGAGATTAACAATAACAATGGTACAATCTGCAAAGCTCTGCTAAGTAACTATGTATAAGAGGAAGAATGCACAAACTGTGTCAACCAGCTAAATAACTCTTTCCACACAGATGTTCCTTGTATGAGCAAAGGGAAAAAGGAATCTATTCCACTACTTGCCAATTTCTATGGTGCCACTACAAACGTTCCCCTTTATTATTACTTCTTTACAAGACCATACTGTAGTCTTCCCAAAGCACCTTTCATAATTAAACAGAAGGATTGAATCCTATAGTATGTCCACTCACCAGAGATGGATTTGTCATATATCCACCAACTCAAATTCCAGTCTATGTGCTTGTAGCATTTTCCTTTAGATAAATGTAATCTAATGAGGGATCTGAAACTGGGGTCCTCAAGAAGCATAAAAGCTAAAGGCTGAAGGTAAACTGCATTGATGCCACCCCATGTGAGCAGTTGTGGAAGAATACAGGCATTCCCATCTTGGCTTTATTTACCTCTGGAACTCATAGGTCACCAGAGCACTGGTTGAGATTGCTCCTGCGAGGATTCTTCCCAACTGCTGATCCCAGGTGGCTCCTTGGTTTACTTCAGTTATCTCTTTGAGAGAAACCAGAGGGAACTGCTTTACCTAGAGCAGAAGAAGAGCTGAAAATCCCAAACTCATCTTTTGTGTAAAGAAAAATGCCTACTAAAGCTCAAGGAATTAAGGTACAATGAGTGGTTGAGAGTAAGAGCTACCAGGATCAGGTAGCACCTAAAAGAAACACCCAGCTGGCAGTGATACTATTTTTATTCCCATTATTGCTTACAACTGCTTAGTACTTCATGATCCTACTCTGTGTCTTCTGAACTGTGCACATGGCCTTGGACTGCCCTATAAACTCTTTGTTTCACCTGCCCCTTAGATTCAATCACTTCCAGAAGAAATCCGAAGATTCTGGCTACAAATGCTATTTTCTTGTAAGTTCCGTCTTTGTTTGGTTTCTCTGTCTAATGATAAACTTACCATTGCATATCAAGAGACTCCTGGTTTGCTTCCAAGGAACATATAGCTCTCATGTCAATAAAGCAGGATGCTGTTTCTTCTATTAGACAAAATGCATACAAATATGCTTTGCTGGGACAAAGCAAAAGGTTGGAGAATTTATTTACTGGACAATATTTGCATGCTGTCCCCATCACAAGACAGAGCAACTCATATAAAATATCATAGCCTTAAAAATCAAACTATTTTCCAGAAAAAAAGGATGGTTTTCAGAATATAAATAAAGCCTTCCTAACATCAGAGAGGAGATAATTCTATAGGATCAGGGGAGCCATGGGAAATTAATCCTCCATGTTCTTGCCCGGTAAACCATCCTGGGAGAAGGAAGCAGAAATACACAAGACAGGAAGAGTTTATAAAAGTCCTGTAGAAAATGAGAAACTAAGCCATAAAGGGCTTTAAAGGTAATATTGGCTAGTACTTACTTATTTACTTCATCTTATATGCTGCTCCATCTCCAAAGATCCTAAGTGGCTTATAACAAATAGGATTAAAATTAACAAAACAAAATCCATTAATAACAATTTGGAGCCAATCAAGTGGTTGATATGAATGTGTTTGCTGCCGCCACGGGGTGTGTATGTATTGTGTTCTTATGGTTTTTAATTCTGTAAGCAGCCCGGAGTCACCATGTGTGAGCTGGGCAGCCTTATAAATTTGTTTAATAAATAAATAATAAAATAAAGAAATTACATCCAACTCAATGTTCGCTGTTAAAATTTCAAGGAAATTTCAGGCTTTGCCAACTTTGTATGCACCAAATATATTGAGATCACAATTCTGAGAATCCAGGCCAGAATGATTAAAGACATTTAATGAGTGCCAAACTGGGTGATATACTTCAGGGTTTATTTGAGTTTCTATGTCCACCAAAAGTTCCTGAAATATGATGTGAAAAGCTGGGTATATCAACCAAAAGTAAGAATGTTTAAAATCATAATAAAAATGAATGAAATTTAAACATGAATACTTTTCCATCTTACATAGTGTTGCAATAAGCAACCTATAAGCAATCTTATATTGCTTTAGAGGTTAATAAAATGGCATTATAAAAGGTGTTCTGTGCAATATCTTTAGTTATTTGCTGAGCATCTCTGATCACAATGATGCTATCAGGCAAAGGCATCTGCAGGATCTGTCAAAATGATCAATGTGTGTTGCACTGTTGTGTGCTATGTCAAGACATACATAGAAAAAGGGGCAGCACTTGCAATGTGATAGGGCTATGTGGCTTTTTAAATTTGTCCTCCCATGATACACACATAGACACACCCGCATAGACACCTCTGATATCAGGAAAAGGCTTTTTTAGCAACCTCAGTCCCTGCCTTTTAAGAAGATTTACCTGGCATATAAACTGTGCCTGCTTAGATGTCAGGGAAAGATCTTTCTACAGTATCTGGTTGTTGTTTATTCATTCAGTCGCTTCCGACTCTTCATGACTTCATGGACCAGCCCACGCCAGAGCTTCCTGTTGGTCATCAACACCCCCAGCTCCCCCAGGGACAAGTCCATCACCTCTAGAATATCATCCATCCACCTTGCCCTTGGTCGGCCCCTCTGTATCTGGACAGATGTCAAATCTGTAATGCTTCTATTCATTTTACAATAGCCTTTTAAACATTGATATTGCTGTATTACCACCCCCGTGAGCACTGGGCACCATGCAGAACCAACAAATGGATAAAATACTCTCCCAATAAAATTGAAAGTCATTGTACCATATACAGTGTTATTCATTCCATTGAAAAGGTTTCCTCTCCAGAAGGAAGGGGAATTACATAATTCAAAACATGTATGTTTAATTTAATCATCATAGTACAAATGTTCTTCATTTTGCAACCAGAAATACCTTCAAATATATTCCTTAAAATCTAAAAAGTCATCAATTAGTCAATATTTTCAACTAAGGGAACAAGGATGCAATGCTTCATAGATTGCAAACATATTTGGAAACTGAATGCTCAGACAGAACTGAAGTTTATTTAATGTTAAACTTTACAAGTATGGAATGTAAGAGAATCTTATGCATCTGGAAATGATTAATCTGACACAAATAATGCATACCTTTATGTCTTCTATTTTTAGGACATTTACCTTCTAAGAATATGTACAATTTGTATTCAGATTTTATTATAGGAATAAAGAATAAGAGACAAAACAAGTTCTACACCAAATAATCAGACTTCTTACTAACAAGGCTTATCATATATGGTGAAAAAGGTGAAAGGTCCCCTGTGCAAGCACCGAGTCATGTCTGACTCTTTGGGGGGATGCCGCTTTTGCGACGTTTTCTTGGCAGACTATAGAGGGGTGGTTTGCCATTGCATTCCCCAGTCGTCACCTTCCCCAGCAAGCTGTGTCCTCTTTTTACCAACCTTGGAAGGATGGAAGGCTGAGTCGACCTGAGCCAGCTACCCGAGAGAGAATCCACCTTCCTCTGGGATCGAACTTGGGTCATGGAGAGAGTTTAGGTTGCAATACTGCTGCCTACCACTCTGTACCACATGAGGCTTTATCATTCATTCATTCATTCATTCATTCATTCATTCATATATATATATATATATATATATATATATATATATATAGTGTGTGTGTGTGTGTGTGTGTATACACAAATCAGAGGTATGCTCATGCAATCTGTTAAATGTGGACTGGATTGTTAATCTAGTTAAATCCATTTAATTCTTTAAGATTAGAATGATAGTGTAACTCTTCACATAAATAACAGTAAAACCATTGCTGATCATTGTCAACAACCAATGAATGACAAACATTCCTAATTTTAAAAAGGATTATTTCAAATTGGGCATTTATATTAGCATCTTTCCCAAAACCCATTGATCCTGATACCTGATACAGAATTCCAATAGGATTTATTTTAAATTTTAAGACCTGCAAGTCTATTCTTGCTAAAACTTTAAAAACTTGTCAGAGTTAGAAGCAACTGAGGTAGCAGCAAAATCTTAAGACTGGAGTGTCAGAAACATTGAAATGAAACCATTATACAGATATGAATGTATAGAGATGCACTGATTGGTAGCAGTGTTATTGCTGGGACTCTGTCCAGTGCAGGGGACATGCGGAATATTTCTACCGATCCACCAAATTTCTGATGGAAGAGAATTTCAAAGTATTCAAGATGCCCCTCTGTGGAAGAACATTGGTCTATACCAATATTCTCTCATCACTCAGTGAACTGAAGAATTTTGGATAAAATATCCAAACTGCTTAGTTTCAGAAGTCAGTACTGAAAAGTGTGAGAATGGCCATAAATTATGTGAAATTTTCAGGGAAGCCATGCACAGATTACTACTCTGTCTTGGATAATACTTAGGGGATTTGGTGCCCCTACATTCCTCTACAACCAGTTTCCCAACCTTAAGCATCTTTAAGATATGTGGACTTTCTGGGAAATTCTGAGAGTTGAAGTTGACACAGGGCTGCAGCAAGCAGGTGTGCAAATTGTGCGCTGCACAAAGTCACCATGACATGAGGGGTGCCAAATTAAATTTAAAAAATAAATTTTCTATTCCAAACACCAACTGTGTGTATTTGATTACATCAGATTTCACTTCTGCATATCAATTCAGAAAAACAGTACATATTGCTCAGTTTGAAACTATTAGCACTGCTAGCATCTTCTGGTGCATATATTGTTGCAGTTCTGGGACATGCTTAATGGGTTACTTACCAAATACATTTCTCTAAAACTGTTAATTATCTAGATGTATATTCTATATTTACCATTGCTTACCGTTGGAATAAAATACACTTACTGTTTATACTATTTTGTAAAATATATTATTGTTTATATTACTATAATGCTATTTTAATTAATAGCTATTAAACTGTATGTAATAAAAATAGTCATACTTATGCCAAACTTCCCATCTAGTCTTAACCACTGTCCTGTTTCTCAATGAAAAAATCAGCAAATAAAATTATTAAGGGGAGAGGCAGCAAAAAACTTTTTGCACAAAGGTACCTTACAGGTCAGTGATGGCCCTTAAAGTTGCTGAGGTTGCTGAGGTTGCGAAATACTGCTCTAAACTCTAGTCCTGCTTTAGATACAGGTAGTCCTTGCTTAAATGACCACAACTGGGTCTGGTTGCTAAGCAAAGTGGTCATTAAACAAATACAACCTAATTTTACAACCTTTTTTGCATCAGTTGCAGTTATTAAGCTAATCACCACCAGGGTTAAGCGAACCATTTAGTTGCTAAGCAAATCACGTGGTTCCCCATTGATTTTGCTTGCCAGAAACTGGCCAGAAAGGTTGAAAATGGTGATCACATGACCATAGGATGCTGCGATGGTCATAAATGTGAACTGGTTGCCAAACGCCCAAATTATGATCATGTGATCACAGTGATGCTGTGATGGTCATGTGAGTTCTGGTCATAAGTTGGTTTTTCCAGCACTGTCTTGAGACTAAACCATCACTAAACGAATGGTTGTTAAGCAAGGACTACTTGTACTAACACCATGTACCATAAACAGTGATATCTATTGTGCTCATGTACTGCCTCCTTTCACACCATGGAAAAGACAGCTGTCTGGTTTTTAGTATCTGTCTCCTTTCTAGAGTCACCATTCCAGCTGCCAGCTTTTCACTCTCATGAGTTTTTCCTCCAAGTTAAACCACGTCGACATCATACATGATCTTAAACCTCAATGTTTCATATATCTCACTTTTCAAAATATGACATAATGTTTACCTTCAAATGTATTATTATATAAATAGAAAATGAAATGATCTCACTCTTAAACATCTATAACTAGATTCAACTTCATAGTGCTGGGCACATTGGTACAGCAAGAGATGGCAACCAGTGTCCTGTGGGGCTGAAATGGTCCTTGAGTTTTTTTACTGCCTCTTCCAGAGCTGCTTCCCACAAGACTGCATTTCCAAAATTCAGCATCAAACTGCTAAATTATGGTGATGCAAATGCCCACTGATTTTGGAAGGGAAACAAACAAAAATGGGTATGAAATCTTTGGCAGGTATAATGCACCAAGTGATGTTATAAACCTACATTGGAACCCAATCACAGAATGGAAATGTTGACATATTTTCTCTTTCTCTATTCTTTTATTTCTTCAAAATTTCTATTACAAGAAATTCAAAATGGGTAGCTTTTAGTTTTGTTGCTCTGCTCACCAACAAACCTAGGGAAGAGCAGTGTAAATTTATTTTAAACAAGATATACGTCTTGTTGTTCAATTTCATATTGAATGTAAATATGATCATTCCTCAGCCTTTAAAACAGTTGAATCTGAAACAATTTAATCTTACCTTGAAATAACAGATCATCTATGTAAGCATAGAACATACACAAAATTGTCAAACTTTGATTATGAATGCATCATCATGGCTCGAGCTATAGTGATACCATATGGAGTACATAAGAACAATGAATGCAACATCATTGAGGAAGAAAATATAACCTGATTTTCATGCTCAATCTTATAACTTTGATGTTGCATTCAATAATTTTCTACCAAAATGCATAAGATAACATATAGAATCCGCTTTGGAATATGATATGCTATTTTCTATGATGAAAGTTTTAAGCCTGCTTTGCAACCCAGGAGACAACACTACTATCAAAGAAGCAAACATATATCAGCATTAAGCTCTACCGTTGCTCCAGAACTAATACAAGAATAATAAATCAATTAGAGATGAATGAAGAACTGAAAACACTGACAATCACTCATAGTTTAAATGAAATATTTCATACACTGTGGTTACGAATGCTATTAAAACCTGTATATAAAGGCTAAACTGAGATACAGACTCAGCAGTTGCATAAACCGCATTCCGTAACATTATTTGTTGATGGAGATAACATTTATCTTCTCTGTACATTTTTTTATGTCTTTGTACAAAAGCTGCAGCTTCTTTTACACCTAATTGCTTTCACTTGCAGCTTGAAAGGGTACTGGTTTTTAATATTCAGTAGAAGTATGGAGGAGCTAAACCTTAAATATAACTAAAATGCTTGCAAAAATGTTAGTGTGTGTCTTGTTTTTAAACTTCTGCTAAATATAAGACTTATTAAAAAAAAAAGGATTGGCTACTTAAGTGCATGAAGGTCAAACATTTTATGGGTGTGTTCCAGTTGCCATTTGTTGAATGAGCTGGTTACAACCTTGCAAATAGGATTGTACTGTGTATTATCCATGGAGTAAATACTGTAGTTGCTAGTTTTTTCTTGCAATATTAGCATCACAGTCTGGAGCTTTCAGTGCTGAATTCCACATGCATTCAGCCTATTCAAATATACATGTGGTATCCATAATATTTACCTATATCCAAGAAGAGAAATAGAGAAATTTTCCCACAAGCTTTTCTAATTTACCAAGGAACTTACAGAATTGCAGAACATAATGGTGCAAGTTAGTCTTAACTAAATGGAGGATAGTTTATTTTGTTTTCTATCATGCTTCCAGTAAAATACATTTTGGTAAGCTTTAAATTACAGTTAACCTCTTAAAATTATTTGAACCTCATGGGTCATTGCTACTATGGTGGAGGTACCAGCTGATGAATTGCTCATGCAGGAACATCTGTGGTTCATGTATCAATTTTCTGATGTACTGATATTGTTGGCCATTATGTAGCTATTATCTACGTACAATAGGCAAACTATATAGACATACACAATGAGCTTCCAACCTTGGAGATCCTGCATTCTTGCTTATTATGTAGGATCACAACAAATTGGTCTGGGCAATAGATTGCTAAAGGCCATTGCCTCTGTACTCCCAAGTCATTTTCCATTGTAAATTCCTGCTCCCACTTGCACTTCCTTTCTGATAGTTTCCAGGTTATCCTACCATGCTATATCTTATAGGTAACAGATTTTAAAATTATAAGATTTCACCCTTATTATTACACCATGTGCAACCAAAGCCAGCTGTAGCATATCTTCAGAAAGATGTGCAACCCAACTTTACAAAATTGAAATGAGCTCATGATCCACTCCTGATAATCCCAAACTTCATTTCAGATATACAGTATAATGTAAATGAGAGAATTTTTGTTGTTGCTATTTGCTAAACAATTAGGAATGACTTACAGTAGGTCAACAGAGATCCATCTTATTGACATTTGTTATCTGCAGCTCCTCCAACATTTTGACTCTGTCAGCACACTCTGGCATATGTTTGGAAACCCCAGTCTTGCTGTTGTTATAGTTGAAATATTTTTCAGCAAGAAAGCTCAGCTTGTTCTGGATTTCAAGGCAGCCAGTAAGAAATTAATGTAGTTGGAATAGAATTGCAGAATTAATGTCTAGCACTGATGGTCAATATAGTGGCAATTTCTTCAGTGCTGGTGCAGTTCATTCCTAGTTTTCTGCAAAATTACAATTCATCTGAATAATCTTATGAGGATATTTAGTGGTTGAAGCATCAGGCTAGAAACTAGGAGACTGATAATTTTGGTCCTGCCTTAGGCACAAAGCCAGCTGGGTGACCTTGGGCCAGTCATTCTCTATTAGCCCCAAAAAGGAGGCAATGGCAAACCACTTCCGGAAAACTTTGCCAAGAAAACTGCAGAGCCTAGTCCAGGCAGTTGCCAGAGATAAAGACTGACTTGAAGGCACAATAAAAATAAAAATTAAGATTTCTACCTGAGTCATGAGGCCATAACTTAATCTGTTATTGTGGGAAATACTACATTGTATTGATGAATACCCTTGGAATTTCCTTGGATGAGTGTTATTAATACTTATTGCTAGTGACATTATGGCCTGTCACAGTGTACTCTCCAAATGCAATACATTCTCAGTTGGCAGTCTTCTGTCTTAAGTTTTAAGCAGATAACCAAAAGTATCCAGCAGTTCTTTTACATATATCATTCTTTGGGGACCTTCCTCGCATCCTTAGATCTACTTACAACTGTATTGATTGTGGCACCTGGGCATTATTAAGTCTGACAATTAATTCTAGGCAAGCTCAGAAGAAGTTATTCTGAATTAGTGGGAAGGTAAATATCATTTGTCTGTGGGTGATTCAAGAATGGATTGTAAACAGCAACCTGAGGTCTGCCAGGAGCTGAAGAACAAAGCCGCACCAGGAGTGAAGAGCAAGCCAGGATTAACAGATGAGGAGACGGTGGATCAAGAAGGAAACTATAATTTAGGACCAAAAAAGCAAGCTAAATTAGAGGACAAACAAAGAGACAGGACTGAAAAGCAAGCATGAAACCAGGAATAAGAATAACCAAGTGTATAGGTTTATAATCATTGACTAGGAAAACTGTATTGAAAACTGTATTCCATTCAAAACAGCTTGAATGGAATGCCCTCTTAACTCCTGCCTGGGAAGGAGGAGTTAATGGTCTGGGCAGGTAGAATCCATTCACAGCCTGCTCATTGTGAGGGGCAGGTGGCCAGAGAATCTATCAGTTTGTCCCAATGAGCTAGTTAGGGTAGAAAATCCAGCTGAGAATCCAATAAAGAGTTCTACAAAGTTTGCTAAATTCAGAAATAAAAAGGGTAAACAGAACTATAGCAGTGAGACTGTAGGAGAATTAGAGTTCACAAAATCCCCTAAGCAGCAAAACAATTTGGTCTGTGCTCCTAGAGCATCAAAACCCTACCACCAAACATTATTATTATAATTCGTACCCATGTGCAGAGGAGGAGGAGGAGGAGGAAAGGGGAAAAGATTCTGCCCAGTTGCTAGACAATATGCATTCAGGCCCGTTAATTAGTTTTGCATTTCAGTGAACCCTTGCTATTACAACTTTACTCTTTAAGAACACATTCACAGTTATTTGCACCCCTGGGCTATGATGCTTTGCACCACTGTTCCAGCACCAACTTCCACTCTTTCTTTCATTTTTTTTCCCCTTTGTCCCTTTAAGTTTCTTCTGTTTTTTTTTTTAAGGACATGATCAAGAGTATCAAATAACTTTGCTCAAATTATGGTGTTCCAAGCATAGTTCGTTTGTTCTTTCTTTCTTTCTTTCTTTCTTTCTTTCTTTCTTTCTTTCTTTCTTTCTTTCTTTTCTTTCTTGGCTTTCCTGCTATTTAAGTTGCTAACCATTATTGCAGACAGTGTAAAAGGATGAAAAAACGTTCAAAGTTCACGGAGTGTTGTTCTATACCTTTCCAGCCTCTGCAGCAGAATATCTTTAACAGAAATGGATTTTATAGCTGAGAGGCCTCACTTTGCCTTAATGCTGCATCTTTCTCTTCAGGAAAAAAAAAAGGGGAGAGCACTTAGTTTTCTAAAGTGATTTTTCTGTTCTTTCTGGTTCAAACCCACTTTTTGTGAAAGTATTATTTTTAAGTAATAACGATTTCCACTCAAGGTGACACCAACCCAGAATCTGGTTGCAATATGCCTATGATGAAGGAAAGAAAATGATTTTTTCTATTTTAAAAAAGGAAACATGACGATCCAATCTCCCAAATATTGGAAAAGTTGTGTTTATAAATCAATACACTCTGCAAAGAAATTTATCCCAATATTTAACCATACAAGTCCCAGGGTTTTATATACATTGTGCCTAAATTGAATACATTAAATTAAATTAAAATTTCATATTAAAGGATGGCTACTGCGGTTACAATTCCCTTCGCAATGTTGATCGTTAGGAGGCAGAGAAATAGAGTCCTTTTAATATCTCCACTAATAAACTCTGCTTCCTGTATCCTTCACCTTTCTCTTACCCTTCACTGGAATACTCCATTTGTGTGTATGCATGTATGGATGTATGTTTTAAAAAACAGACTAACAGGAATCATACGCTGTACAACTCAGATGCTACTCCAGCGATCAGCATCAGGGCAGTTTTTAACTTCATTAAATTGCTGTCATATGGTGTCTGCTGACATGGCTCAGACTTTAGAGAGTTTTACCCATCAGGTATTCTCTAAGATTGTTAACAAGAACAGCAACTCTCATTAGGGGTTCCCCAAAAGCAGCTAATTAAGGGACAAAGGTTGCTCAGATTGTGACAATTACACCTGTAGGTCTCTGTAGAAATACCAGAATTGCACACCAGCATATGTTTGGTTGCTTAGAACAAGAAATAAAGACCCAGTCCATTAAAAGAGAGTGAGGGGGAGAGAGAGAGACAGAGAAAGAGGGGCAGAAAGCTGTCAACCATTTGAAAAGCTTTAGGAAAATGATCATCCAATTAGTGGCTATGATCAAATCAGGCATGAACTCTCTCTGGATGGCTCCATAATTTTCCTTCTTGCATGGTGTAATTTCATATAGCTCAAATGAACTCATGAGAGGTAATTCAGTCCCAAACAGTTTTCTCATCACCGCTAATTATACTAATACATTGAAATGCCTCCTACAAAATGCATGAGCCCTTTAAGCCACCTCATTAATATGATATAATTTTTGCCAGAATATATATATCAAACCTATTATCACCACAGGTTTCTTTATCATTTTTTTTCAAAATGTCTATCAAACCCGCTGAAAAAGTAGACTTCTTGGGTCTGCCTTTCTCTTAATTATCCTTTTCTTTGAAGTGCAGTTGTCTACTGTTGCATTAAAAAAAAAAAAGCAAGAGTGCCAGCAATAGCGGAGTATGGACAAGGGTATCCCTTATACACAGTGCCTTTTCCCCCTTGGTACTTGATACCTCGTTTTTTTCCCAGTTGTAGCTGATTCTTTAAATGGCAAATGGTGCATGCAGTAATGTGCAAAAATGAGTTATACAAACTGAAAGCAGGGGTGTAAAAAGAAGCATCATCTGAGACTAAAATAAAGACAGATTTTATGGTATTTATGTCAGTTAATTTAACTGCTGGTAGGGGCCTTTGTTGAAACATGAGTTAGTTCCAGTGTTTAACCTTGCAGCATTAATTTATGCTTGATGGCATGAGTACTTCATCACTCTCTCCTTGGGAAAGACAGTTATCTCATTAGCTGGAATTTAATGAAATGCAAGGATACACTTCTTAATTTCCAAGATTACTATAACACAAATCAGGTGTAAATCTTGGTCTGACTGTATTCTCCTTTTGTCTGTTAAAAAAAAAAAAAACTGAAGAGGACTATCACAAGTATCCTTTGGTGCGATGTATGTTCCAGCAGCTGTTCAACATGCCTGCAGAACCTGGCAAAACTTTGCATCCGATGGCTGTAATGACAATAAAGATCTCCATAAAATGCCACTTTCAGAATGCATGAATAATCCTATGAATATTGGGGGTAAAAATGTTGATTTTATTTGGAAGTGAGGAGCGGGCTATTGCAATCTATATTTTGTCTTGAACTTTTTACAATTCTGCAATAGCAAAGGATAGCTAGGGTATTTTTGGTTATTTTATTATCAGATCATGACTGCCTAACAGTGAAGGGAAAAAAAAGACAATACAGAATAGACAATGATAACAATAAGCATAGATATTCAAGGATGCTGAGTCTTCTTCATGGTCAAAAAGTCAAGATGGTGGCCACAACCATGTGTGTGAAGCCCCACCCTTTTTTTACGTGTGTTGCTCCATATGACTTTTTTGACCTCCTCCATGCATACACCCCTGGTCTTCTTACTCTGCACCATCTCCGTATTTCAAGAGACAGTTTGGATCTTCCATAAGTTGACATCAGATACAAAACATATGGTAGGTTCTGTGTCTCTGCAAGATTATGTTCTATATAGAGAATGATACTTCACAAAAAAATTCTGATAAAATGCTGCTTGACTGTTTTGTTCATTGAAGGGTCTCCTGTACTGTTTCATGGATATATTTCTTCATACTTTCTAGTGACAATTCATGAGAGAAGGAAATACTATGTCATCATGCTCATATCACTTCAAGACTGCTGGCTATGGAGGATTTTAAAGGGCATAAACCAGTTCATCAAGATTGAGGTTCAGATTCATAACAACTCACAGGGGTCAGGCTGGTTGTATACACGGATGTCTCATTTGGTTACATCTAGAACCATGAAGCAGCTTAGACTGAATTACAAAAGCATTATCATGTAAATACATAGAAATTAAATATCAATTCTGTACATTAATTGTATTTTTTTAAAAAAACATTCAACATATATCCTAACAGAGGCAAGCCACATATGGAAATGGAATTTTACAAGCAGATAGTGTGGACAAGAATAATGGGGGCATCCAAGATATGACAGATCTGTGTGCCTAGTCTGTATGGCTCTTAATACTCAGTACTGAGTACTTAGATCAGTACTGTCTGCTCCTAAGTATACAGTCCCATGTTTGCAATTTCTTCCAGCCTCTGTTGTTTTTAAATGGGTAGAAATTGTTTGCAGAAACCTACTGATATAAACTTAAATAGTACCAATGGTAAATTTTGCAGAACATTGAATCAAACCCACATAAATCAAACCTCTAATCCGTATAGAATATTATTTGTTCAGACTTGCAGTGATCCTTCCAGACATCTCTGCCATGGAAAACTCACTGAGCATTGATGTTTTACTGGCGACATTTTTCCAACATTGAAGGAAGTGTTCATGGGGGCTGAATTCTCCCCAAAGTTTGAATAGTTTGAGTTTCATCAAATGGACTCATTTTTTTTCAATTTACTTCCCATTGGAATAAAAGGGACAGTCTTGTTTTATTTTTTTCAAGTTGCCTAGCACATTTCCCACTCTGGCCAAAACACAACTTCGGCTATACTGTAGGGATTATTCTGTACTGAACTGACAACCCTGACAACCCTGCTCCATTACTCTTTGTAGTAATCATGGAGCCATTACTAAGAGCTCAAGGTGGAAAGTTTGCCAGAATATGCAAGAAAAAGACGTCACCTGTTATTTTATGTGATAAGCATGCTGAGTAACTTTCTGAAAAGCATAACCTGGTAGGAATGTATACATTTCATATACTAAAGGTTAATATTTTGCTAAATTTATACTATATTAATTGCAGTGCTTGTTAATTGCAGTCATAGGAGTATCTGCATCTCTGAAAACAGTGACCAATAAGTCAGTGCTTTTCACTGCAAGTTTTTGAAGAGATTGTTAAGGTGATTCTCTGAGTCTTTCACCATGAAGCCTACTACAGGTATTATTTGTTTATTGTTCATATTCCCTAGTGCATATAACATGATGTAAGAAATTGATTCAATACTTGCTGCCAAGTTTGTTGTTGCAAAACACTGGAAAACTGAAGCACGCATCTAACTGGATCAGTGGTATTCAAAAATGTAATAAATTCCATTTTAGCCAGGGGTTCTCAAATTTTGAGTTGCCACCTCCAGGGGCAGGAGTGTTATGCAGCAGGATCAATGTAGTTTGTGCAAGTTGGTTGCTTAAGTTAGTTTGATTTTTAAAAATATTAATTGCATAGCAGGGAAAATAAGTTGGGAAACACAAATCTAAAGGGTGCACTAACTCCAGGAAGGGAGAACAACAGTTTTGGTTTCTGACCAACTATGACATTCCAGTGAGCATTTAGTGCTGAGGCCAGCTAAAGATATAATGAAAGGGTAACTTCCCTTCCCACAAAGGGATGGGGATTTGGCTGACATTTGAATGAGAACTGGAATATAAATTGCTCAGAGTCCTTTGGAACCTGAAAATACATACTGTATTGGAATTGGCCTTCACTGAGCTTCTTGAACAAGGAGGTGATCAGGATTGCATATGCAATTTTTAATTAATTTATTTTTTAATAGTGAAATATTTTAAAAAATAAAATACTAACAGAAAAAAAGGTAAATGGAGGTTATACAGTGAACCCCCCCCCACAAATATATGGTAATTAAGATAAATTAAACATACAAAAAAGAGGGGGGAAATGCCAATTAAGAAAGAAAGAAACAAAGATCCATAGGTATTGATCTGAAGAGAAAAGATCCTTATTTATATAAAATTAAATACATCCTTAAACTCATCACTGACACCATATAGATTATATAAAAACATATTGTTTCATCTTTCTCATTTTTAATCACTGAGACTCTTCAAATATAGATAACAGACTCCTATCCTGGATCCATTTCATAAAAATAGGATATATTTCTTTCAATTTACCTTAAATTATGTGCTTGGCTTTTCCCCAATTCCTTGTTTTAAGGAACAGGGTTCAACACCTCTTAAAGGCACTTAACTATAATATTGCTTTCCAAAACTGCATTGACATGTGATGTAATTTGAAAAATCACACTATGAACAAGACTAAATCATATGAGTTAAAGCACCTTCAAATTTCTTAGAATGCCAGTATCAATATCTGATGTCCAATCCTTTTTAAACATTCTTTGAAGGTTCCAATAAACATGAAGCAATTCTCTGATTGCTGATTTTGTTAATTTCATTTTTAAATTATAAGAAATATGTTTTACATTTCTTAACATCTGGACTAACTGATATTTAAAACTGGATATTGCAGTTCTTCATTCCACAGTATAGATATGATTAATACTAATTTTATTTTTCTTTTAAATTCATAAAATTGGATTGTTGATTTCTATTTGTGCACTGCATCTCTTAAGGATCCTAAAATTTCAGATACATCTGAGGCTGCAAAAGTATCCTCATATATACATTTCAGTTGTAATACATATTGCCAAGCAAATGTACATGCATACATGTTGTCAGGTGAATGTTGCAGGTTAAGTCATACTCAAAACAAATCTCTCAAAATCTTTGAAATGTCCATTATAAATCAACTGATTTAAGTGTTGATCAGTGTTCTACCCAATCTTGCCCAATATCTTCAAGTTTGGCTTATCCCACAACATCAAAACCTAACTGCTTACCTATTGATGACCAAATGTGCCTGGCAGCTTTCATGGCTGGAAATTAAGTTCCCTGCTTAATATGCCTGGATCCTGAAACTTGCTAATATCTCTTTATATATTAGATTTTTTAATCCTGCCACAATTTACCTGATTCTTGGTGTTTTACAAATACAGGAAAAACACAAAAGAAAAAGGCAGAAATTCAACAAGCAACCAAATGAAAAAATGCACTGACAGTCCCCAGGGTGTCAGAATCCAAATGTCCTCCAGAAGAGCTCAGTCTTCAGTTTCTTCTGGAAGGTGATCAGAATAGGAGCTGATCTGACTTCAGATGGGGGGCGGGGACATTCCAGAAAGCTAGTGCCATCAGTGATGTAATGCCAAAAGAACTTAGGGGTTAAAAAAAACAGTGATGTAATTGAAAATCTGGTACGTTAAAGCCACCATCATCAGTTTGGCCAAGGATATTCAAGGGGTTTTAGCCTTCTATATTTTTTTCTTACTAGTTTTTCCATCTCTTTAGAGTATCTTATATGGATAACATTGGAATCCCTCTTAAAGTATACATTACTAGATGTAATTTTGTGTGTGTTGTGTGTGCATTTAAATCAGTGTTGACTCCTCGTGACTGAACAAGTTGCTGCAGTTTTTCTGGCCAGATTTCAGCAGTGGTATGCCCTTGCCTTCTTCCTAGGGCTGAGAGACAGTGACTGGCCCAAAGTCACCTTTGTGCTGAAGGTGGAACTAGAATTGATAGTCTCCAGGTTTCTAGCCTGGTGCCTTAACCACTACACCAAACTACACTTGATGTAATATTCATTTGAAAAACATTAATCTCACTGCAGAGTCTTAATGGAAGAATTAAAAGAAGTAACCATTGAGTTATATCTACTGAAATTATATCTATATATTTAGACCTATTTAATTAAACATATTGTGGGATATTTCAGGAGACATATAAACTCAAGTATTTACAAATTTAGAAATCGTAAATCCAAATTTCAAATCCCTCAATATAGTAGAACATAAAGGTGACAAATCAGACTTTTCTGAATTAGTAGTACAACCACATATACACTATATTGTTTTACAATTTCAGTGAATAACCACAATATCACTAGAATATAAGAACAATTTATATTTAGTGCTAAACTAATAATTCATGGATTCATGAATTTTTCATAAACATCATAAAACTGGTCATTAATAGATTCTGTCTCTGTAAATAACTGTCCATCATTGACCTGAATTCCAGATAAAATTTTTGGTTTTGTTGTTTCAAATGATGTGCTGTTAACTTCACTGATTTGCAGTAATGCTGATTCATACATTTCAAAGAGAACTCAAATTGCTGTGAGTGTAATAAACCCACTTTAAATTTGGGTTTAAAGGTTTGATATGATTCAACTGTGGGAATTCTGGCATCCAAGAAAAGTAAATCTTTATCCATATTTACCAGCTACATAAGATTAGAGTCTTTGAGTCTCTTTTGGACTGAGGTGAAAGCAATAATAGGTCCCTAAATGGATGCCTAAAATGTATCCCATAAAAATAAAGTATTAATAGAACCCCAGTTTATATAAAAACAACAACACAATTCCTTCTTGATATATTCCATAAAAGGAGAATCTCTTAGAAGAGATTACAGTGGGGCCTATTAAGCAGTCCATAATTTGAGCAAAGGAGATTCTAAAAAATCTAATCTAAAACAATTTTGTTGTGCATATGGAAAAAAAAAAATCTCTGTGTTTTAGATTTTGAAACACTATCTAAACTTTAATTCCAAAATACATGTAGCACTTTCCAATTTTGTGATAAAATAAGCATTTTTAAAAAAGTTTCTATTTAACTGAGAATATTGAATTAAATTAAAATCTCCAGAACAAATTATATATTGATAATTTGCAGAATATAGTTAAGAAACATCTATGAAATATTTCAGGGGTGTTCTTGAAAGAGTCATAAAAGCCTCTGATAGCTACCATCAGAGCTATAGCGATAGTGGCTGCCTTTACTATCAGAAAATGAACTGTCCCTCACTGTCACAGTGTTCATATTCCAAATCAATTTTAAGATTCCTGTTAAACATAATGGCAGCCCTACAGGCGTTTTGAATCCACTAATATAGGTGTGTCCAGTCCCTCTACTAGGCCTCAAAAAGATCTATTCAGTAGGTAGAGTATATTTATTGCAAAATAATGTTATCAGGTTGTAATTTTTCCACCTTGTAGCAAATGTATGACCCCCTTTTTTAAAAAAGAAAATCTGAATCCATTTACCTTCCAGCTGGCTATTTTAAGTACCATGCTTCCTTGTACACAAAATATTACCAAAGTCAGTTTCCCAGCGTTAGGAATAGCTTGCGTTGTAATAAGCTTACTAAATAGCAAATGCACAAAAAGAAAAGAGTTAAAAATGTCTACACCTAATTATTGCCTAATTTATATAACATATGGATTACTAAAACATTTGCATTCCTAATTGAGATCATGTACATATTCATATTTTTTCATCTTTTAGGTCCATAGTTAGGAAAAAAATTAATGGGGATTGGGTTGCCAGGTAGCAAAAAGCTAAAAGAACTAATTATGCTTTTAAAAATAAATAATAGATATAAATAGGCAAAAAGAAGATATATTTCTAGCCAAATTTAAGTCATTTAGCACAACCAATTTTCTGGAAGTAATTTTCATTTAGGGATACCTGGAATAAATATGTTGTAGTGCAGTTATGAAAGTCCAAATAAGGAAGTTAAGTACCATATCAATTGTAAATTATGTAAATTGGTAAAGATTATTAATCACATTTATATTCTGACAGCCAAATATGCCAGGTTTGGCATGTCTGCTTGACAAAAACGTATCAGTTTTTGAATATTGAATTGCTGCAAAAGTTTGTGAAACTGAACTGGGTCAATATTTATGATATTTTTCTTGGACAGGACCCATCTGATTTCCATGATTTGTCTCCCAAACTGTAATGTAAACAGACAGTCATTTTTTTGCCTCTTCGGATTATTGTTTGATGCCTCCAGCCTTGAGCCAATGCAGGGCCAAGCCACAGTGAGGAAGTCCTTGACAACTCAATAAGTACATCTTTCCAACAAAGGCACATGGAACATTTAAGAATGTGATTTGACCCATTCTAATCCATTTCAGTTTGCTGTGTCCCAGAGCATCAACTCTTTACTCTAGTGACCAGTTCCTGTCTTGCTGGCAGGGCAGGTATCTCCATTATTTTGGCTTTACCTGGTTTAATAACATTAAATATTATTTCAGTAAGGCTTTAATATTAAATAATAAAAGCTGTGCAGGTCTTTATGTATTAGTAGCCAGAAATATACAGAATCTTGTTTAATTTTCCAGCCTGAATAAGATTGTCTGATGTCTTAATCTATAATATAGCTAGCTAATAATTCTTTGGTACAGAGCATGCAATGAGTCAATAATTAAATAAATAAATAAATATTTCATTATTTCATTTTCTACAGTTCCTTTCACTTTGTCTGGAATACAATACTCATGGTCTCCATATTATAATTAGGCTGCATCTTTCATTTCAACAATTTAACCCTATCTATATCTGTCTGTCTGTCTGTCTGTCTGTCTGTCTGTCTGTCTGTCTATCTATCTATCTATCTATCTATCTATCATCTATCCATCCATCCATCCATCCTGTATGGCAATGGTAAGTAGTACTATGTTTTCTCAAGAGGTCACCACTAGAATGAAAGCTTCGGGTAATATTAACTATTTTTTTAAAAAATTGACTGTGTGACTTTTGCTATGTCAATATTACTTGTGGAAGTATTTGTAATAATTAATTTTAAAAGAAATTACATTTGGGATGGATGGTTTGGATCGAGTATCCTCATGTCAGTGGACAATCTCTGAATCAAGAGGAGAACAGATCACCACTGCCAATGCACCATTTCCAATAGCCCTTCTATTCCCCAAAATTTGCTCTAGCAATGGTACTGCAGACTGTGGGAAGAGAGAGAGGGCAATTGATGCAGGCACCATTGGTCATTGCTTCCCAAGTGAAACTCCATTCAGAAAGGGCTCTTGCTGGAGGAAGGAAATTCAGGACCCAGGCAATCTGGATCAGTGAGAATGATAACATTTCAATTTAAATGTTAAATAAACTTTTAAAATTTAAAATGTAATTCTGTTTTTACAAAAGATAATACATTAAATTAAGTCCCTGCTCCTGCATGGCATCTTGCTTTCTCGTTCTCATATTTGCATTCCTTATCTGAATTCCACCCCTTATGTGTTCTAGCTCCCACTACCGCTGAATGCTCCATATTATTGCATATTGTTCTTTTTCTAGCTATGCTGGAAGTCCTCACTGCAGCCACCCACCATATGGATTTTTCAAGAATGCTTCTGGGATCCTTTTGGAATTCTGATATCTTTCTGGAGATGAAGATGCAGGAAGCTGATGTTTTGCTTTGCAATATTCAATCGTATCCTTGTTTCATAACCTGTCTGGATAAGTAACTTCTCATTTGATATCACAGGAAAGAGTAGTTTGAGAAATAAGGATCACTTTACTAAAGACAGACATCCAAAGAATGGTGGGAAGAATGAGGAGGGAACATTGCAGACATACAGCCCATTCCTGGTCTGATAAATTGAGACTGTGAAGTTCATATTAGTGGAATTTTAAGGAAAGATTTCACAAATTATTTGAAATCATTCTGGTGATAGATATAGATGTGATTTTCAAAATATGACCCTAAGCATTAGATTTCCTAGTTTGACAGCATGAATTGATCACAGGTACCTAATCTATACATCTATGATATGTTGTTTAGCATTATGTGAACATGGTAATAACATACTCAGAAACAAAGATGCCTAACTGGCTGGCCCTATTGAAATTATGTCTTCTCTGAAGTAGCCCCATCAAACTTTATTGTTCAAAATAAATAAATGCTTATAACATCACTTAAAAAAGAAATAAATTGGTTTCAATCAGTTGAGAAATTATATATTTTCTTAACATACCACTTGGATTTTCTTTTTATACAACGTAGTACAAAGCCTCTTTTCTCAAAAAATTCAGAAAAAACATGTAATTCTGGATTCCAAACCAGAGAATACATTTGCCTTTGACAGTAAAGTACCTGAATTGAATTTGTAGTAAATATTGAAAATGGTGATGACCAGGCCAATGTAATGGTTTGTGAGAATAACCTTGGGAGACAGGAGGAAGAGTCATAGCCTAGACAACCATCATGCGAAAGATATTGCAGTCTACTGAAGGACTGAGTGAGGACCGAGGACAAATGGGTGTGGGAAGTGTCTCAGAAGAGACCCTTTGTAGTTTTCTGGAAAGTAAAATTAAGGGAGCGGAGAAATGCTTTCAGATTTGCAAGATCCTGTTACTTATAATAAAAATAGTGTTAGTACTCATGGCTTATGCTTCTTGTCTGGACTACCTCGAAGGGCTGACAGCCAAGCAGGGCTACAATCTCTAAAACCATGATGCTGGTGGTGGTAAAGTCCTTTGTTAGAAGACTGAGATCAAGTTGAAAAGAACCTGTATTCATTCCGCTATTCTGAATAATAGATAATGTTCTGTAATGGAATGTGGGAAAGACCTTGGGAGACTGGACAAAGAGATGCTGCTGAGGGAACAGTCAGATAAGAGACAGCATAGCCCACAGCTGGATAATGGTGGGCCAAGAGGCTCAGAAGAGACCCTCCCTAGTTTCTCGGGTGGTAAAGGAGATGGGCGGGGGGATTGTACTTTCAGACTTACAAGATTCTGTTGATGTAGCATTACAATAAAGTAAAATTAGCTCATCTGTTTGTGATTCCTGTCTGTTTTACCCTGCGAGGCCAACATATTCTGTATGAATGTTTCAGTAAATTATTTTTCTATATTCTGTTTTCTGTATTATCTTTCTATGTCTCATGTTTGCACAGTAAGCACATTTCTTATAAAGATGATCCCAAGACCTGCTGGTTTGATTAGCCTATCAGGTCAAATGCTATTGCAGTCAGATGACTTGCTTACATATTTTACTGATTTACAATCGAAGGCCAAAAAATCTGCCCTATCAACAATATCCCCACGGAGCCAATGGGTCCAGATTCTGCTCCATAGCTGTCTGATTCAGCAGTAAATTAAACAGAGAAAGCAACTCCATAAAAGGTATTTTGAGTCATTTGAATGGAATTGTAAATGATTGCTGACCTATTAATACATTTTCAGTGTTTGTGTGTGCATCTTGTTAAATTTATTTGTTTTAAACTAATCACTCCTGAAGCTTGTATCTTTATATCAAAGATATTTTGTAAGACTATCATTATTTATCATAAATAATTTTATTTATTGAATGTTATTTGCCACTGAAAGAGACAGACATAAAGATAATGTTTTAAAAGATGTCTATTGAGGTGAGAGAAATGCAAGCCATGTGATGGAAGCTCAGTGAGTGGGAGAAATGTAAATGTTCCCTGCATTTTATTTCACATGACAGAATGCTTTATGGTCAAAATAGTATCTTCTTGAAGGCACAGATTTCAAAAATCTGCATAATATCCACTTCTATGTATGCCGCTTATTTAGGATGAAGCTTTGTAGTTAAATGTTCTACAGTCCCATTTAGAAGGCCTCTTGTTTATACTACTTCTTGTAGAAAAATAAGATACAGAGGTACCAGAACTTACATACTTAGTTACAATTAACTATGTCACAATATAGCATCTTCTTATAAATCTCTGGATGCAAGGAATGATGTGATATAGTGATGTAGTATATATAGTTGTGAAGGCTTGCTCTTCCCATCAATTAGGTGCCATTGACACAGAACCTACTTTTCCCACCAATTAGTGCCAACAGCAGGGGGCATTTCTAGAATTCTGAAAGCTAACTGTCAGTGGTGTAATGAAGAATTTAAGACTTTGCAAAACGTTCCAAGACATGATTTGGTTTACTTCAAATAATACAGTGTTTATTCCATCCACAAAAGGTAATTTGTCTCTTCTATATTTGTGCAATTTAATTCAAAGAGGTATTTAAAATATGTGCTTATGGCAACTGAAGTTGATTCCTTATCTGATCTAAATTCTTATGATTTTTAAACATTTTACTGTTCTCTAAAAAAGAGATACCCATCATTTGCTCAGATCAATTCATCTGCAAAGCAGTCACCAGGATCCACTTGGCTCTGTGGATAGTCCTCAGTTATCTCTTCACTGTTTTTCTTGTTGTATTCCTCAAAGCTCAAACAATTTACCAATATTTCTTCACATTTTGCAGCAATTCCTCTAAGAATCTCTTGATGAAAAATGTACCTTCATTTTGTCTCCAATTACATCAAGGGGCTTATGAATTTTCAGGAAAAACAGTTCACTTAGGACAGCAGTTGAGGGCTCTGATGAAGATTCCTCTATTGTTACTCTGACTGATTCATAGGTAACTATCTCAAAGAGCAAATGAGATGATGAACATTTTTCTGAGAGCGATCCTCTTCAGCCTTTGGGTGAGAGCATTTACATGATTGCCAAGGAGAAGGCTAGTCCAGATCCTTTCTTCCTAGTATCTGGTTTCTTATATTCAGAAGTATTTTGTTTGTGGAGGAACTATGTAGGCTGGAAAACAAAAGAAATGAGAGTACGGTAGCAGTCAAAATCAAAAGATAAAGTCAGCCTTAAAGCCATTGGATTGCAATCAATTATTGCATTGGATTGCAGCTAAGTATTCATTCAGCTGATTCCTAACTATCCCATCCCGCAGTCCTTTGGCAAGGAAAGTGAAGTGAAATATTGTTTCAAAAAGAAAATTGGCCACAATTATCAAAGTTTATTTTCAAATAGGCTTGAAATTTATTAATATTTCCTAAAAAATCCTTCCTTCCTTCCTTCCTTCCTTCCTTCCTTCCTTCCTTCCTTCCTTCCTTCCTTCCTTCCTTCCTTCCTTCTTTCCTTCCTTCCTTCCTTCCTTCCTTCCTTCCTTCCTTCCTTCCTAACAAATCATTAGGAAGTAGGTAGGAGCAGTGCTATTTAGGTTTTTCTCTTAATAACTCTGAGACAGTTTTCATACCATTTTTTTTTTTACCAGAATGAACAATAGGATTGAGTAGTGTGTGTACTTTTATAAATCACATCATGTTGCAAATGTACAAACATGCAATTTGCCTGGCACTTTTCTCCCCCCCCAAATTAATTGATTTTTATCAATTGTATGAAAACATTCTCAACAAAGTGTACAGGAATGCACAATAATTTCATATAGATGGCTATCTAAGCTCTATATAACTGATAATATAAATTATGATCTCTCCAAAAACCTGTAAATGTGCTTGGATGCTAAGAGCTGATTTGGGTGGAATTTAGCTTATATTCAGCACTATTAGCTTCATATTACATTTAGATCCCAAGTCGATCTCTGGTGATCAAAAGCAAAGATTCAGAAAGTTGGATGAATGTGTACTGAACGTATTTATTTATGATTTTTTAATTCTTTTCTGTAATCAAAAAGATACCTAGAACAGCTTGTATACAGTCAGTGAAAACATGTCATTTCCTTACCAAAGGCTACCTGCCTAATGGATACAATCAAAAGGAAAAAAAAGCGTATGCAGAAGAAGGAGTGGAGTAAAATTGGACAGGAAATAATTTGGACTGGGGAATCCTGATGGAGCTGGAATTTTACCCAATGGTATGGTGCTGCTCCTTACCTCCCACTGCTGCAGCTGGTTGGAGTGAATGAAGCCAGGAGAACATTCAAAGTAAGCCAAGATAAAATATAAAGTGCAGCAAATCTATATGATTTTATTTTATAAGTATAATTCAACCCCAAAAGCTACCAATGCCAAGTTAGATATGCTTGAGCTAATTTCTACCAATAAATTTAAAACATGACTGATCTCTGTTAGATGATGGGCCCTCTGAGTATTTTTTAAAACTATTATTTCTGCATTCTATCTATCTATCTATCTATCTATCTCTATCTATCTATCTATCTATCTATCTAATTTTGCCACCACCCATCTCCCCCCAAAGGGGGGGATTTTCTTTGTTTACAGTGATCTCATTCCATGGGAAGGCATACAACTTTAAACTAACATTGTTCTATAACATTTGTTTCTAATCATTGGTCATTTAAAAGCAGTTTGTGTTCACTGCTTTAACATTGTTGCTTTAGCTATGTTTCAAATTTTTATTACATCCTCCCCACCCCCCAAAAGATTCAGCTCCTCCACAGACTTTTCTTTTTTAAAAAAAGCCATAGACGGAAAATGTTGATTTTGAACGAATTCACCAATGTCCATTGGTTCATTCATTTATTATATAATCGGATGCAATGGAAAATTTAGGAAAAGAACATTAGCATTCTGGGTGCACTCCTGCATTAAGGATATTGTGATTGGATTATGGAAGATAAAGTGTGTGTGTGTGTGTGTGTGGGTATGAAGACAAAGGCCCAAGGCAATTTATGTTCAGGTTTTGCTGCAAGCATGCAGAACTAACTGGGTTTAGATTAAGGCAGTCTAATTAGTGTCATGTCAAACTGGCAGTGATCATAAGACAGGAGAGTGGGGTCATTCTTGTCATCCTTGTGGTCTTTTGCCCTTAAATATAGAGCTGCATAAAGAACAATCTCCATCCTGTTAATGGAAGCAGAATATGTATAATCTGCACATGAAATGAAAAGAAAATGTGTAAGGAAATTTCTTTTTCCCATTTCCTCGTCAGAAGCTGTGAATTTTAGTGAGAATTAAAGGAAGGCTAATTCTGCAGTCATCTTCTGACCTGTCAGGTTAGTTGTCACCTCACGTCTCTCAGCCTGGGTCTTTCGCTTCTGCTTGCTGAGTGCAGCCTTTGCCAACTGACAGAAAAATACCGACCATGACAAGAAAAAAAGAACATAATGTCCTTTTCACCCATCACTACTCAAAATTGCTCAATCTTTACTGACATATTATTATACATTGTTTCTCTGGGAGAGAAAGAGAAAAAAATAATAAAAAGAAGCCCTGGTTTCCTTTTCTATAGAAAGTGTGAAACTTTCAGGAGACAAGCAACTGTTTTCCAGAAAGAAAGCAAAAAAATAAAAAAATAAAATAAAGCCTGTTATTATTTTAAAGTGCCTATTAATATGCAATAGATTAGCCTTTAATGTGAAGAAGTTACAGCCTATCTGGTGTCATTGTGATGGCACCCACGAGTGGCACGTTGGCTCAGGGGTTTGTCAGCAATTCCATTAATCCCAAAGTGGCCATGATGGAATACTACAGTCGACATTTTGTTGTTGTTCTTGTTGTTGAAGAAAGACATAAAATACAGCAAAATCACAACTGTTCCATTACATTGAGACAGCTCTACCTAGTACTATATCAAGCTATCAGAGATAAGTGTATTTAGAAATGTTTATCTTTTGTTTTTTAATAACTCTTGTCTTTTTTTCCTTCAAATGATCCCAGATGAGGAACAATGTTCACCCTATTACATATTCAAAGGTTGAGACATAAGGGGAAAAAAGGGGAAGAGGACCTCTCTTTGTTTTGGAGCTACAACAAAAAAATGTGTTTAGAAACAATCTGAAAGCATAATAAGAACAGAGAAGTTGCCAATCCAGATACCTCTATGAATACACATGGGCTCTGGTGCAAACACAAAGATTTCATTGAACAGCATTGGGGATAGTTTATTATGCTCATTTCCGACCAACCTTTGCATCATGGAAACAAATTTTAGGTATGTCTGTTTTTCCAGATACTAACAATGGAGCCCTCTTACTGAGGATGAAGCCCCACTGAATTGGGTGTCATTTGCCTCTTGGCAAACATGTACAGGGCTGGGCAGCAAGGCTACAATCCTAAGCAGGCTTAATTGTAGAGAAACTTCAACAAAAGCTTACTTCCACCCAAACAAGCATACCAATGAGCCATTCAAACTGAAGGACCTTGGGAGTCAAATCTGAAAACATTCCAAAATAATAAACTACAATCAAGGCATAAGCTGCTAACATGGAATTGAATTAAAAGCAACACTTAACTGCTTTACGCCAGTCAAACCAGAACAAAAATAGATTACAGTCCAAGATGTAAAGAGTTCCTGTTAAAGAAAGGCAGAGAAGACAAGAGAATATCTATTTTCAGAATCCTTTGCAGCTTCTCCAGTGTAAAGACCTTTAACATTTTGAACTGATGCTGCTAGATGTCAATTACTTTGTTGTCCTGAGTTTTTAGTATTAATGTGCTTCTTCAAAAGACCATTTATTTGGGGAAAATGCAATTGCTTATTATGCTAAAATGTTAAATAAAAACCCCCCTCTGTTTTATTGTAATGGTTTTCTTCCTTATCACTTATAAAATTTCCTGGAATTCCTCCCCCTCCCCTTTTGAACAGGGCTTCTGCTATTACATCACATGACATGGCTTTGAAAAATCTTTCCTATCTCATATGTGGTCCTTAATGCATTATGTAAAACCCAGGGATTTAGATTTTTGACACTGCATATACTCAAAATATATTGTAAAGGGAGACATTAGATGCTAACTTGTAGAATGTTGAAGCAGCTGCTTGGTTAATATAATATGATGAAAAATATTTATGTAGTTTGTTTTCTTTTCTGTCAAGCCTAGTATGTTACACATTTTTTTCCAATGGCCAGTAGTGGAAGTAGTGACTTCAGTTTGACTTAATATTATGCCACATTGACAGATGAAAACTCCTTCTAAAAATGTCATTTGAGTGCTCTGCTAATTTGCATTTCGCTCGAAAGCTTTTAGTGCTTTGCACATTCACATTATAAACATTTGGGTGAACATTAATACCCCAGCTAAACAAAAATGCTATTCACTTCAACCATTTCTTCCACTACATAAAAACTATAAATGATTCTTCTACAAAAAGAAAAAAAAATTGAATGCAACCCGAAAATCAATTATAGTAACTATTTAGAAATGTAAAGGAAAGGCAGTAAAAATGTGACAAAAAATCTTTAATTGTAGG